>NC_141608.1:45129504-45429504 GCF_047967505.1 Dipteris shenzhenensis | reverse complement strand
AAAGGTAAAGAACCCTCAATATGATATATGGTGACTGTTCAGGGTTTGGACATTTAGCTAAGGACATTATATGCTAGTACAAAAGTTTTGCTTTCATTCATATTATGATTTCATGAGATAAGAGGAGATATTTTTTATCTTGTCCAAGTTTATGATTTCTTTGGAAGATACTACTTCATGACCATTGCTATTTAAATTTCCATGCCATAGCTGCCTTTTAGGGGGTCGAAATTTTAGGAAGCTGTTTGTCCTCAGATTTATAGACTAGTCTATGAAGAAAAGTGGCATTGAGGGAATTCCTTTGGAATTACTCTAGGAGGTTACTGTAATCTTATTAGTTACTGTGTGAAATCTTATTATTGTATTTTATGATCATTGAATTGGATTAGTCCTTGGTCTATTTGAAGATCCCTAAGGCTTGGTTGATTGATGACTTGAATTTCATTATAGTAGCAGGGTCTGACACAACCATCTTTATGTACTTAGAGCACCTGGGTAATATTTTACCCTTAGGATGGTATTGGGTTACACTTTACACTTTATACTATGATATGCTACACTTTACACTTTATACTTTGAGAAATGGAAAAGGCCATCATTTGTCATGAGTCGGTAACTTGCCACCAGTGTTTTTTATATTATGTTGCATTTCTTGAGAACTTCTCCTAATGTGACTGGGGAGAGAATTACCATCAGAATATTATGTTTTCTTCTTAGTTATATTATGGAGAGATTTCCTATCTACTGAATTAAGAAATATTCATGGTGTAACTATTAATAGAAGTCAAGAATTTAGCATGATTTTAAGTGTGAAATGGTGAAAAGGCCATGAAGCATGGAGTTCGTCCTTCAATTTTGACATTCTCAAGGGCCTTACCACATTTTGATGTGTGCATAAATTTAATTGTGATACTGATTATTGGAAAGTGCCAACAGGAGATCGAGGAAAGGTATAAGTATATTGAGGTTATATTTGGATTTTTTGACCTTGAGAATTCCCTTGGACTTGGCTGGAATACCCAAAGTTATGGTTTACTTGAGATTCCCACTTATTACTTGAATTTCACTAACATTTTTATATGCATTTATTCATATCTTGCCCACCTCTGATTACTATTGATAGTAAAATGCTAAGATTTGATTATGCTCATCTAGATCGAGTGTGACACGAATAACAACTGTGTGCCGGCATTGAAGCCTACAGTCCCACAATTCACAATATGCATGTTCTAATGTGCTATGTTTTTGGATGGATGCAGGTGAGTCAGCATACCTCTCCATCAGGTTTGCATTAGAAAATCTAAGGCATGAAGACATGGTGTTGGCAACTTTGAGGAGCACTCTATAGTGGATTCTCTCCAAGTACTACTAAATAAGATTACACTCTCTATTGGGGACTAATCATCAGTATTATTGTACTTTTTGCAATGTACTGATATAAATGTGAATGTAATAATTGACTCTCACTTTGACACCTTGTTAAGAGGAATGGTATGATATGGATTATTCTCACTTATGCGGTATTGAGAGGTTGGTTATTAATGGACTACTCTCACTAGGTGTTTGAAAAGGGCAATAGTAGATGTTTGCAATTGGTTTACTTTAACATTGAAAACTGGTCTAGTAGTATAGTAGGATAGATGTTTGATATGTTAAACACACACTTGTATATCCATTGTAAGATAAGAAAAATCTTATGACTAATGGCTTTACTTGGATTGACTTGTTTCGGCTGATTGAAATTTCAGGCCTGATTGTGGCATGAGGATTATGGGTCCAAACCCTTTCCTCAGTTGCTATGCCGTTATGCTTAGACCAACATCAAGTTATTGGATGCATCCATTGCCCATGATATGGAAGATTGACAAAGAGATGCAATTCCTCTTCACATGTTTGATATTCACATGAAGTCTCCATATGGTAGAGGTAATGTATCTAGAAGCTCATAATGTTAATTATCATTAGAAGCATGTTATTTTGATACTTGGGACTGATACCCTCGACCAATTGGTCGAGCATGCACTGGATACACTCTATGATTATCCCTGACCTACTGGTCTAAGGATTCTTCCATGACTATGGAAATTTGACCACCCTCCACCGACTGGTTAGAGAGGATTGATACTTTCTTACTTTTCACTTATTGGTTAGAAAGGATTAATGAGACACTGGTATATCCATTTAAGTCTGTGTTTTAGTTTATGACTCAATCTAGGAAAGTTTGTGATGGGCGGACTGCTGCCCTCACTTGGATTGTGTGTCGGACCTATGGGAATTCGGTTGGTGGGAGACACACACACATCCCCTTGGAGATCATGTTGTCCTCTAGCTGATGGTTGGGTGATGATGTGTATGCTTGAACACTAGAAGCATTTATACGTAATGGGAGGATTTTGCATTTATTAGACTTTTATTGTAGACTCTAGCCTAGATATGTTATTTGTAATATAAGTTTTTTACCCCTTAGCATTTACTAATATGGGAACTTGATATATCCCTTGGGGTCCTTGCAATCGAGCTCAAACCCAGACTTTGAAGCCCGATACACCATAGTAGGGAGTTACCAGAGGTGTTTCCTTTGCTAGTACACTATATGCGACGCCCTAGCTCATGATATGTAGACTTAGCATGCCCAAGATTGTAAAAAACTCCTATTATGTAGGACCTCGTATTATGGAGAGGTTTGGTGTTTCCTAGAGAGTTTTGGTGACCTCGTATTATGTAGGACTCCACATGACAGACAGAGGGGCTCAGCAGTAGCAGACCCCTTACGTTTTTCTCCCTGGCTGAATTTACGCTGAGAGTCCCCATTCTGCTAAATATGTGTGACCTGCATTGCTCCTCAGTCTAGATCAGACCTCGCTTCTACTACCAGAGAGCACGAAAGATTGTGATTGAGAGATTCATGAGAGATGCATAGTTAGACAGAGTTACGAGTATTTTGACCACTGCTATTCACGATGATACAATGACCATTTTTCTTGCATCATAGAATCATGCAAACACTGCTACCATGAACAACATGTAGATTATTTGGAGAGGGTGGGTTGCTAGAGGCCAGCCCTTGATGTTTACGTTGCTGTGGGAATAGATGTGTGCATTATAGAGTGTGGCTCTATATCCATTGTGGATGTAGGGTGGAGATCACCATTGGCGGAGATGGCCTTTGGAGCTCTGGCTGTCATTTGGTTCTGTTGGGCCGAGAGTCGTCTGCTTTTGCTTTTGTTGCCTTGTGATTAGAAGCTTATCCTTACACTTCTCATTACATTTCCTTAGCGATACAGCCTCGATAGCCTAGGCATAGAAAAACTTTGCATGAGTCATCATCAGACTCTATCTTCACGGGTTATGAATACGTGACCAAAAGCGCCGAGAAATTGGTCGTGGCTTTATCTTCTGCTCATGATAACTTCTCAGGCTCAATTCGATTGGACCTCAGAGCCCATATGGAGGTTCCATACATAATTTTATCTATGAATTACTTATAGATTGGATACTACAAAGTTGTGGCTACGGGCTCTCAATCTGTTGTAGCTACTGGCTCTCGTAATACCTCACTTATGGCATCCCCTATGTAGATGATGTCTATGTTTCATAGCTGAAATGCAGTATTAACAGTTGCGAACTAATGTTCAGATTGTGTAGTCTAAGTTTATATTGATGGGATCTCCATGGCTAGCTAGCATTCGGATGGCGTTGTGTGATGAGGAGCTTACTGTGCATTGAGGAGAACCTTTACATAGGGACATTCATGTAAAATATTTATTGACATGAAAGAGATTCTTTATGTTCCATTTGTTGGGGATAGTTTATGTTCCATTTGTTGAATATTTTCATTGGGATGTCCACATGTTTAATGCTATCTACATTTAATTGGGATGTCCGCTTTTTCATGTTATAGTAAGAGTATTTGTTAAATTCAAAATAAAGGGATGGGGATTGAAAACTAAGGGTATAATGATTACACACGACTTTACATAATGAGGGTTATTGAACCCTTTGGACTATCTTGGATTATTTACCTTTTAAGTTGTTTTACATGGTATAATATTTGCATCCCCGATCGGTACGCCTGAGCAATCTAGCATAGTAGACAACGTTTTGCCTTCTTCTCAGGTTCCAATCCTCTGGCTCTCTTTGCATGTAAGTCGCCAGAATCATTCTTGATTCATGGCGATGACACTGCAATCTCATTGCTAAATTACAGCCTACATTCATGGGACTTCGGACTTTGTTTGAATATGGAATGTTTCATGCTTTATTCTACTGCCATTATCTATCTTGGAATGTTTTGGCTGCTCGCTGGCATCTCTATACCAGGTCTAAGATGGATTTCTTGAGTCAAGCATCCTTTAATTGCTCTTATTGTAGTTTACTGTTTTTTTTTTGGAAAATAGTTTGCCAAGTCTCATATAAATGCCAATTTGGATTTTGTTTGCATCTTCACGGCTCTCTTGCTTCCCTAGGATGGTGTTTCATTCTTTGCTACTCACAGTCATATATCGTCGTTTAATCTCTATGTGACTATCTTGATCTCGCCATTAATGGTACGATTGCATCCCTCATTTATTCGGACCATTTGATGTGGACACTATAGCTCATAAAATCTTACAGGCTGTGTCTTTTTTCTGTATACCGAACCTTTAGCTAGGTCCTTGTTTCATTCACTAGTTACTCAATTGTACTTTTGGACTAATTTTCAAGTAGCATGAAATTAGTTGTTTAGTTTTTAGGAAATATACTTCCACGAATGATTTTTCGGTTCTGTTACTCATCAGTAGTTGGGTTGTCACTAGCCCTTTCTTGTTGGGAGAGCCTGGTAGTACCTCCTTATACTCATAAATCTTAATAATCTTGTTTTTTAACATTGTATGAGTGAATTCAGTGATAGTGGTAGTAAGCTTTTCAATTGAGAAGGATACCAAGAAGAGGGAGACTCCTCTTTCAATTACATCTTGTTTTTATCACTGTCGGCGGATGTGTGTAGAGGATAGATGTCAGTCAACTTGGTCTCCCCGTTATTTATTAAAGACCACCCTCGCATTGATTATGGTTGAGCTTTCTCCTGGAGTTCAGCCGTGTGTCTTTAAAGGTGTGTTCCCTCGTGTTCCTTTGCATTATGTTACCTTGATTCTAGTTGCATTTTATTAGACTGGTTTGCATTAGTTGTCTTTCTTTTTATGACTTCAAGATTCAAATTCCAAGGTCTCTATTACTGGCTATGTTTGCGGGTGGGTCTGAACATAAGCATCTGTAATTTCTTTATATGTATAGTGATGAGTATTGAACAAATCACTATGTGACCAAATAAGGTCCTTTAGAGAAATAGCATATGTCCATTTGCATACAGATTGTAAGTTGTTTGGATATGATACTTATGCTAAGTTAGCCTAAAGCTTTTATATGAATACATTGGTCACCACTCTTTATATCTAGTTTGTGACCATGATTGTTTGCTCATTTAGACCCATATTAATGGTCTACGATGGGCATCTCCTTTATCTCATAGATGGTTAGTTTCTTATGTGCTTGATGTCATGTATGCATGGTCTTCTCTTGCTTACCCATATCCTTAAAAAATGGGCTAGGGCCATGTCTATGTATATGCATTATATTAGTCCATAGCCTTGATATGCTTGCTATTTTTGTTTGTCTGATAATGCTTTTTGCTACTCTGGTTACATACTTATAGAAGGGTGTGTCTTGCCTACCACCAAGTAATGGTGGCCATGCATACCCAGCCCTAGCCCAATAGTCCACTCATTTGTTCCATTTATGTCCACGAGTTTCCTCTTTATGCATACGCATGCCTTTGCAGCACAAATCTAATGATGGCAAAATTCTCACAACTTCTAACTTATCCTAGCTAGCTGCTCGCTTAATGTATACTGGGAGTCTATCTTTAAAATACAAAAAATGTTAAATGAAGTGGATATATTGATGGAATGGTCCAAAGTATTTACCATGGAACTGTTACATTCACCTTTTTCATTATGTGATATTGTATGAGATCTTCTTAAAGGTTTCCGTTAGACACCCATTTGTATACAATCTTATGAAATCTTGGTGTAATTAGTTTGCAACAATACAAGTGCAATATGGTTTATGCTATTTTGGACCATTCCCTTCTAAATCATCTCATTAACCCCTCTTTTCTGCTTTAATATTTTTGGTTTTAGCTCCCAATATAGTTCTTATTTTCAAGTAGAGTCTCTTAATTAGTTGTGGATGGGAGTTCCTGAATGCGATAGCAAGCAATCAAGGATGATGACACCTGTCTTCCCTTCTGGTTTAAGCTATGATCCTAACTTAAGCTTGTTGGATGGTGGTAGGTAATAGTCCTTGATGCTGGAATTCTTCTCATCCCAATTTGCTACTATAAGATCCATTATTTTAGAAATGCCCTTTATGAATGTATATTCTGTTATTAATAAAGTCATTTTTTCAAATAAATTGCAAGTTCAAATTCTTAATAACTAGGACAGAACCACTACTTGTTTCTAGGAGTGAATTCCTAGTCCTAACACACACACTTAGTCTCAGTTTTGCCTTTATTAGAAAGGTGAATAGTAGTGTCTGCCTAATGTTAAGTTATGATACCCATTTCCACTGTTATTCCCTATTCTATTTTTATTGCTACTGTATCTAACCCACTCTTGCATTTTATTTAGGGATGGAAATCCATGTTGCTACTTAAAGGGTACTCTGTGGACAGTCCGTGCCCTTCACCTATTGTTCAAACTATTCTGGCGTGTTTAAGCAGTCAGTCCACCCACGATAGTATTAACTGTGCTCAGGTCCTTGAAGTCCCTCATGCCATGACCGTCATAGCTATATTAAGCTTTAATGAGTGGGGGTAAAGGTGCTCACTTTATCCAAGGATATCCCCAAAACACAAGCACTTGTAATGAATTATTGGGAAAAAGTTAACAACATCTTAGCCCAGGATGCCAAAGACTTGGAGACCTTTTCCAATGAAGGTTTTATACTCTTTAATTTTCTCAAATAGCTTTGTGGACAGTCACCCTTTGTATCCACAATAATGGCGGCCCCTACCGATATGGATGGTACAACTTTTTTTAATGATGATGAGGAAGTGATTGCAGCTGTCAAGGATTTTCAGTCTAGCATGGGAGAGTCCACCACATCATTCCATCTTGATGTCCTCACTAGGATTGCCAAGATATTCCCTTTCATCCCTCCTAGACAAGTTGAAATGGATAGTTTTCAAGTTGACTTTCAAATGTGGAAGTTGGGCAATGTTTCAACATGTGGTGCTCCCTTGTCTCCTGAAACATGGCTATTCTTAGCCAATCTTCCTCTGTCCTCACTTGAAGAATGCCATTTAAATTCCCTTAATGGAATCTAGCCGATCCCTAACAATGAGATTATCAAGGTGGATAGGTTGTTTAAAATGAAAGACATGGATGACTCCAAGTGTCCCACCCCTGTAGGCATTTTTGTGAGAACAAAAGGAGCAATGGAATTTGTGGTTGATGAAAATGACATGTACTATTCGAAAAACATATGGAACCTTTTTAGACCATATCTAAAATGTGCATGTAATCTTCCCAACATGCGAAGCAAAGCCCCACCATGTGAACACAACATTGTATGGTTTGACCATTGTGTTTGGTTCTGGCTTAATCACATGGAGCATTTATTCCCTGGAAAAGAGCCTGCAGAGTACAACTTGCCCTCTTTTAGTCATGGCTTGGAGGTCAAGCAAGGAACTTGGTCTTAGCCCAAATATCCCACTTGTATGTGAGGGAGTTTATGCTAATGGCTCTTAAAGAACTCAAGGACAGCAAAGCGGGATCTTTTTTGTCTACATTTGGTATGTATGAAGGTGTAAAGCTGATTCTAGTACACCTCAAACTAGTTACCTCTATAGCCTCCCCATTCTTTTGGACCACTTGACTTCCCTGTTAAAAGAACTAGAGGAGGGATCTCCATTCTAGGCAGAGACTATGATACTCCTAAATTTGGGAGGTCCCCATTGTATGAAAGAAGCTCTACATTTAGATTTAGAGGTGGAAAAGAAGAGGTCGCACTCAAAGGATAAGGGGTACCTGTTGAGAGTTGTGGTGCCATGAGCACATGTAGAGCAAAGGTATGAGTAAAGGGCAAGCTGCCACATGGCATGGAGGAGATATCCCACATGTGAGCAAGCATATGGATGTAAGTACCATCACCTATAAAAGGGAGGTTCATTTGAAGTAATATCAATCAAGCACTTTGCATTATCTCAAGATTCTCTTTATGAGTCCAAGCTAATCTATCTTGGAACCTAATTGACTTGAGGTACATATCATGAGCACTCTCTTAATCATGTTTGCACTTAGGTTGCATCCTCCTTAGATTAGTGTTGTATTAGGATGTTTTCTCAGTGACTAGGAGAGCTCGATCCCTCGATTTAACATGGTATCAGAGCATAGGTTTAGCTCTCCTAGTTTAGCTCATTAGTAGTTCACTAGGATTGCTCCCATTCTTAGATTAGTTTCAGAGCATTTCTCCATTTAGAGAGATATCTAGTGTTCTTTTTCTTTTAAAGAAAGAGAGAAAGATTTCAGTTGCAAGAGAGAGAAGGGCAGTTGTTGCTTGAGTGTTCTCTATTCTCTAATTATAAGGTTCCTTAAGTTTCAAAAGGTTCTATTTTGAGAGATAGCCACAGAGGCAAAGCAAGACAAGAGGCGACTCAAAATCTCTGGGGCTCATGGCTTCTCCATCAACTTGGTGATCAGCAGCAACGAGCTTCTTCTGAGATTTTTGGCTTGGGATTCACCGATGCTTCGGATTGCTCAAAACAACGCTCCTACCTAGCAAACCAGAATGAAATCTCCAAACGACTTGAACAAAATCAAGCCACGAGCAAGGACTACGGAGGAGCTGAACTGTAGAGGGCAACACATTCGCAAAATATTGTATTAGAGGAAGCTGAGGCTATGGTCTTCTATTGACGATGCTCCCACAGTGCTCAACACTGAGAGTATGGACACGTGGGCTAGCTCTAAGCAACAACAACAGCTCTCTCCAGCCACACAAGAGAGATCTACAACACCTCTGGTGAGCACCTCTACTCCAACCAAATGGATTGGCAGCCGTCACGAACAACTAGCGCAAGGCTCTGCATCAATCGACTCCCTCACACAAGCCCTTCTCCAACAGTCACCTCTATCGCTCCGTGAGAACCGGCTCCTTGCAAGCGACACAACTCCCTCTCCTCAGGCTAGCTGACGGACTGCATCTTCACCATAGCTTCACACTCAGGCCGGACAAGCTCTATCGACCAGCCGAGTAGAGCAACCCACGTAGCATCTACCTACCAACTAAGCAACCACACCACAAGAACCTCCATTGCCAGCAACGAGTCTACAACTCCGAAGATGCTTGCAATTGGCTCATGCAGCAGTGAGATGATCTCCACCACGTCGCCGCTTCAACGCCATCACGGAGTGTTTTCTTCAAAGTCCAAGGTTCATAAGAAAAATGACACGTGGTAGATAGAGGTTAACTCAAATAAGGTTAGATTAGTTAGCTAAACTTGGATTAGTTTACAGAGTTGACACATGGCAGATAGCTTAAGTCAACATTTACCTTGGGTTAACTCTATGATTAGATAAAAATGACCATGGTTAAGTTTGTTTCCTTGGGTTAACTAAGCTGAAGTTAAAAGACTGCCACATGGCATAGGGCCACATAAGCACATAGCCCCTACCAAGCACAGTTTGGAATGCAGCATATGAACAGCCTCTGCCACATCATCATCAAAGGCCTCTCCTTCACAAAAACTTCGACAAGGCGTAACTTGCAATCTAGAGAAATTTGCACATGCTCCAAAAAGGAAAAGTGATCATCAGAATCATTGTTAGCAATTAGACACTGCCAATATTGAAAGAAATCAATTGGTAAGACCTTTGCAACAAATGGAAAACTGACGCATGAATGTAAAAAGCAAGCCGAAAGCACAAATGCATGAGATGACCATAGCACAGAGCATGGCATCCATACATAAAGCATGAAGGCACACGGAAGAACACAGCATCGTCATCAAGCCATGAGCCAAAAGGTGACATCAATGGAATGTATTGAGAAACAAAAAACCTTGCCAACCTTGCCTATATTTTGTAAATCAAAACCTGACCACCTGAGAGTAGCCATGTCGGCACCCAGGGGAGGATTTGATCTTGTAACTCACATCTGACCACCTTGCAATAGCCAAAGGATCATGGCACCAAGGGGAGGTGTTGAGAGTTGTGGTGCCCTGAGCACATGTAGAGCAAAGGTATGAGTAAAGGGCAAGCTGCCACATGGCATGGAGGAGATATCCCACATGTGAGCAAGCATATGGATGTAAGTACCCTCACCTATAAAAAGGAGGTTCATTTAAAGTAATATCAATCAAGAACTTTGCACTATCTCGAGATTCTCTTTATGAGTCCAAGCTAATCTATCTTGGAACCTAATTGTTTCCCACAGTTATCCATGTACCAGTACTCTCTAAAAGGATGATACCAAAATCCTGAATGAAATAGTCATAGCACTAGTATGTCTCTCTCCCGCTTGGATTCTCATCAATCTTTGAAAGGGAATGCGAATACGTGTTTAACACGCGTGCCAAAAAGAAGGGTTAGAAATTGGAGTAAGGAGATGGTAACTAAAGTTAGTCTGCTGGCATCCGAATTAGCATTTAAGGCATGAGACTCCACAGTACATGAGTCTATCCTATATCTAACCGTGATTTCCCTATCCTAAGTCTCAATTCAAATGGCTACTTTGGCCATTCTCTGAACTCCTCTCGGCTAAGCTTCTTTTTCTCCTTCGTCCGCCTCCTTTTGCCCTCATCCCTTGCATCCCTCCTTGAGCTCCTCCTCTTTGCCCTTGCATCCCTCCTCAGGCTCCTCCTCTTTGCCCTCACATCCCTCCTTTCCACCCTTCTATTCTACTCTACCCTTTCTTTTCTTCCATACTCGTTGTCTCTCCCCCATGGCAGATTCGTCTAACCCCCCTCTCTAAATTTAATAGTAGTCTATCCTCTTCCTCATGTTCTCTTATCACCTGCATCCCCCATCTCTACGCTGCTCCTATGGTATCCTCCCTGTTCCGTGTGGGTACGCTAAGAACTCGGACGATAGCTGCCATGGAAGTGCATCCCCCATTGGTACACCTGAGCAATCTGGCATAGCAGACAATGTTTTAACTTCTTCTCAGGTTCCAATCCTCTGGCTCTCTTCGCATGTAAGTCACCAGAATCGTTCTTGATTCATGGCGATGACACTGCAGTTTGATTGCTGAATTGAAGCCTACATTCATGGGCCTTCGGACTTTGTTTGAATATGGAATGTCTCATGCTTTATTCTACTACCATTATCTATCTCGAAATGTTTCGGTTGCTCGCTAGTGTCTCTATACCAGGTCTAAGATGGATTGCTTGAGTCAAGCATCCTTTAATCGCTCTTATCGTAGTTTACTGCTTTTTTTTTGGAAAAATTGTCGCTAAGTCTCATACAAATGCCAGTCTAGATTTTTTTCGCATCTTCATGGTCCTCTTGCTTCCCTAGGATGGTGTTTCATTCTTCACTACTCACAGTCATATATCATCGTTTAATCTCTACGTGACTATCTTTATCTCGCGATTAATGGTACGATTGCATCCATCATTTATTCAGACCATTTGATGTGGACACTATAGCTGATAAAAACTTGCAGGCCATGTCTTTTTTCTGTATACCGAACTTTCAACTAGGTCCTTGTTTCATTCACAAGTTACTCAATTGTACTTTTGAACGTATCTGTCAAGTAGCATGAAATTAGTTGTTTAGTTTTTAGGAAATATACTTCCACGAATGATTTTTCGGTTCTGTTACTCATCAGTAGTTGGGTTGTCACTGGCCCTTTCTTGTTGGGAGAGACTGGCAGTACCTCCTTAAACTTGTAAATCTTAATAATCTTATTTTTTAACATTGTATGTGTGAATTCAGTGATAGTGACACTAAACTTTTCAATTCATAAGGATCCCAAGAAGAGGGAGACTCCTCTTTCAATTACATCTTGTTTTTATCACTGTCGGATGTGTGTAGAGGATAGATGTCAGTCAGGTTGTTCTCCCCGTTATTTATTAAAGACCATCCTCGAAGTGATTATGGTTGAGCTTGCCCCTGGAGTGCAGCCCCATGTCTTTAAAGATGTGTTCCCTCATGTTCCTTTGCGTTATGTTACCTTGATTCTAGTTGCATTTGATTGGACTGGTTTGCATTAGTTGTCTTTCTTTTAATGACTTCAAGATTCGAATCCCAAGGTCTCTATTGTTGGCTATGGCTGCGGGTGGGTCTGAACATAAGCATCTATAATCTCTTTATATGTATAATGATGAGTATTGAATGAATCACTGCGTGACCAAATAAGGTCCTTTAGAGTATGTGCATTTGCATGCATATTGTAAGCTGTTTAGATATGATACTTATGGTAAGTTAGCCTAAAGCTTTTGTATGAATACATTGGTCACCACTCTTTATATCTAGTTCATGACCATGATTGTCTGCTCATTCAGACCCATATTAATGGTCTATGATGGGCATCTCCTTGATCTCCTTTATCTCATAGATGGTTAGTTTCTTGTGTGCTTGATGTCATGTATGCATGGTCTTCTCTTGCTTACCCATATCCTTAAAAAATGGGCTAGGGCCATGTCTATGTATATGCATTATATTAGTCCATAGCCTTGATATGCTTGTTGTTTTTGTCTGTGTGATAATGCTTTTTGCTACTCTGGTTACATACTTATAGAAGGGTGTGTCTTGCCTACCACTAAGTAATGGTGGTTGTGCATACCCATCCCTAGCCCAACAGTCCACTCATTTGTTCCATTTATATCCACAAGTTTCCTCTTTATGCATACACATGCCTTTGCAGCACAAATCTGATGATGGCAGAATTCTCACAGCTTCTAACTTATCTCAGCTAGTTGCTCGCTTTATGTATACCAGGAGTCTATCTTTAAAATACAAGAAATGTTAAATGAAGTGGATATATTGATGGAATGGTCTAAAGAATTTACCATGGAATTGTTACATTCACCTTTTTCAATATGTGATATTCTAAGTGCTCTTCTTAAAGGTTTTTGTTAGACACCCATTGGTATAGAGGATTATCAAAAAGCGAGCGACAAAAAGCGAGTAAGCCAAAAAAAGCAAGCGATAAAAAATAATAAAAGATTTATAAATCCCCCATTTTAGTAGCAAAAAATAATAACTTATTCAAAAGTGCATATGTTCCCTCAATGCCAGAAGGTTAAACATGCATATAACTTTAAAGCCATTAACACGAATTTCACATCATCCATGAGATAGTTTGTATGTTTAACTTACAAGTCATTGTTTGTATCAAAGACAAATTCTACTGTAATCAAGTTCTCTCTTTCCACTAGAGTAGTTGAGATCATCTTTCCAAGGACTCCTTGCATGGATTAGTCTAGATTCCATGCATATGTAAATGCTTAGGTTTTTGAACTGTGTTCACTCTTGGAATAAAATCCATGTTTCTTTGTTACTGCAAAAATATCCTTCCCTAATGATTTATTCTTATCTCCCACTAATCTTACCAATGTAGCAAATTGGTCACAAATTCATTTTTGGTGCATTAAATTGTACTAGATAGTGCAGAAAGACGTGATAATCGTCTAAAGTACGTCTTGCTATTTGATTTGATATGTAACATGATCCCGTTTAGACTTGTAAATCAAAAGATACAGGGATGTGAAAATGTTCTCTTTTGGGCCCAAAAGAGGACATTTTCACATTCCTATATTTCGTTTAGACTTGTAAATCAAAAGATACAGGGATGTGAAAATGTCCTCTTTTGGGCCTAAAAGAGGACATTTTCACATTCCTATATTTTGGCAAGATGTCAACATTTGATTGTTTTGGCCCAAAAGATGAGTTTTTAACATCCTTGCATCTTTTGATTATCAAATATAAATGGCATAATGTTATATATCAAATCAAATGACAAGGCATGATTTAGATGAATATCATGCCTTTTTGCACCATCTAAAAAACTTGTGTGCATCAAAATATAAATTTTGTGACTCATAACCACCTTTTTGAATACTTTGTACTTCAAGCAATTATTTTATAAAAAACTTAGATTCTTTCTTTGCTTGCTTGATTTTTGAGCTCGCTCGCTTTTTCTCGCTCGCTCTATTGACTCCCTCGTTGTTATACAGTCTTATGAAACCTTGGTGTAATTAGTTTGCAAGAATACAAGTGCAATATGATTTATGATATTTTCAACCGTTCCCTTCTAAATCATCTCATTAAAACCCTCTTTTATGCTTCAATATTTTTGGTTGTAGCTCTCACTATAGTTCTGATTTTCAAGTTGAGTCTCTTGATTAGTTGTGGATGGGAGTTCCTGACTGCAATAACAAGCAGTCAAGGATGATGACACCTCTCTTCCCTTCTAGTTTAAGCTATGATCCTAACTTGAGCTTGTTGGATGGTGGCAGGTAATAGTCCTTAACGCTGGAATTTTTCTCATGCTAATTTGCTATAAGATTCATTATTTTAGAAATGCCCTTTATGAATGTATATCCTGTTATTAATAAAGTCATTTTTTCAAATAAATTGCAAGTTCAAATTCTCTATTAACCAGGACGGAATCACTACCTGTTTCCAAGAGTGAATTCTTAGTCCTAACACACACACACACACACACACACACACACACACACACACACACACACACACACACGCACGTGAATACTTCCTAACTATGAATTATTCTTTTATGTACCCTCGTGAAATCTTTTCTTTATACTTTCTTTTTAACCACCCCACATACCAAGCCCACTAATCATCCCATACTTCCTCTAATCCCTTCTTACCCATGCACTCATTCGCTTCTTATTTCACTTGTGACTTAAACTTCACTTGTGGCTAAATTATTTTTTGATTATCTAGAAAGCCATATGGTTGTCTATATTCCTATGTAAAGCGATAACAAGCTGGGGAAAATAGGCATTACCTATCTACCCAAACGTAACTTTGATGTTTTAACACCTAGTTTGTTTGGATGGTGGCATGCAAGTGGACCCCGACTTCAGAACCTGGATGGCCTGAGGATTCAACATATTTTTTCAATATTATGTTTGTCAAACCCAATATTATTAAAAATTCTTAATTTTGATCGAATTTTTTGCAAACTCTAGTTGCATTTTTTAACTTAGATGTCTCAAACATTTTTTCCTTATATGTTTCTCTTTTTTAACTTTTTATCCAATTGATGGAATTAATTGTATGGCTCAATTATTGATGGGACTTTTAATCTAAACACACACACACACACACACACATTGTAAGACACACCCAAACATCCTACAAATCGACCTTGGGTCCATTTGATAGTTGATAGAATAGGGTGCTCTTGAAACACAATGGCGAGTCTTTGCAAATTGACCTTGGGACAATTTGTAATGATTACTCACACATACACCAAAACACATTCAAATTATGATTTGAGTTTTAGAATCGACCTAAGGTCAATTTCGACTTCAGATATGTTGGTGATCACTTGTGCATTAGAAGGGTCTCATTAAAAAGGGGAGAAATTTGTAATCTATAAATAAAAAAGGGTTTAATTTAAAACTAGAGAAAGACCTAAACCTATAATGTAAATTAAAAGGATTAAGTTTAAGAGGGGAAAATCATGTAGCCTATAAATAAAAAGGGTTAAACGGAAATGTAAAATGTAAAAGGTTTAAAATTGAAAGGATTGGTGTATCGCTACATTTTTAAAAGTAAAAGTTTAAATTTAGAGGATCTAATTAAAAAACAATGCAAAGACTAAACCTAAATTTGTAATATTAGGAGAGCCAAGATTTTAGGGTGGGAGGAAAAGAGGAGGGAGGATGGGGGGGTAAAGATTAATTTTAAAAGGGGTTAAATTGATTAACTTTAAAGGATTGAGAGATTTTAAGGGGGGGATAATTTATAGGGGGTGGGGGGAATAATTTAAGGGGGGGGGGTAGAAAATTTAAAGGGGGGAGGGCGCATTTCTATTTTTAGTCATCTATTTTTTGGGGAGGGGGTTTACCCTAATCTCTCATCTCTCTCCCTACCCTAATCACTTCCCCCCTCTCTCGTCTCATGCCTCAGCACCACCACCTCTCATGCCTATCCTCTAATGCCTCTCACATTGCCTATCCTCACATGCCTCTCACCCTCAGCGCCGAACGGCTCTAATTGTCTTGGAAAACCACTAAAGAACTCCAGTTTCTCCCTCTCATGCTCTCCCTTAGCTCCCTTGCTCAAGCTCTCCTCTCATGCCCTCCCAACCTCATGCCTCTTAGACTCTCATGCCTCCCTACCTCACTCCTCTTGGCCGCCTCCTACGATAGCAGTGAGTCCCTCCTCTATGCAGTGCACTACTCTCACAACTTCCTCCGTCATGCAACGCCCTGCTCTCAAAGCTCCCCTCTTGCCATGTTCTCTCAACTGCAGCTCACCTCACAACTCCCCTCTCACCATGTTCTCTCAATTGCGGCTCCCCTTTGAAGAAAAGCACCCCGCCATCGAGAAGCCTGTAGCTACTACGCAGAACCTGCCATGAAGAACACTGTGGAAGCTCTTGCTCCGATGCTCTTACAAAGCTTGGAAGATCATGACAAAGATGAAGCACTCATGCTCACAAACACAGCAAATCTACAACCTCCATAGAGATAGACAGTGGCCAGAGGCAAAGAGAGCCCGTGACCTCAAGAAACAAAGAAGGTACAAAGAGGTTTCTCCTATAGAAATCAGCTAGCAAACTCCATGCATGTCCTAGAACCGCCAATGACCTCCATGCATCTGTTTTAGACAAAAAATTTCATGAAAGTTTGAAACAAACACTAGCAAAGTTGCATTTACAAAAACCTTAAAGCAGTGTTTAAAAAAAAAAGACCCTATTTACTGCAGAATTCGAGCGTAGAGGAAGATTGTAGCTCGCATTGAGCAGATTGGATATGTTTTCTTGAAGCAAGCCAACCAAACTTTCATTCAAGTGAAAGAAATCAAAAGAAATCCATGTGAAACAAAACTAATCAAGACGAAACTAATCAAAGTGAAGGAAATCAAAAGAAATCCATTCAAGACAAAACTAATCAAAGATACCAACTTTCAAAAAGAGCTCAAGAGAAGAAAAAAGCTTCTCTCTCTCTCTCTCTCTCTCTCTCTCTCGATCTCTATAATTTCATATCTATCTCTATTGCTCTTCCTCCCCACTTCAAATTTGAAATTTGAAAATTATATTGGAAATTCTAGGTTTGAAAGAAATTTTTAAAATTTGAAATGTAAAATTAGGATTAACTTTGAAATTTTAATCTTAATTTTGAACTCTCAAAATTATATATCGACCTCAGGTCGATTTGCAAGTTCATGAAAGACAAATTTAAAATTTTATGTGTGTGTATCTCTAGAAACCTTATCCAATTGAACTTGGGTCGATTTGATATGGTTTCTAGAGATACACACATTCACACAAAAACAAATTCTTCGACCAATAAGTACACAAAAATTCAGAGGAAGACACAAATTATGTAGTATCAAAACCGAACATGGGTCGATTCGATACAGTTTTTAGAGATACACGCATTTTAGATAATGCAATGCATATCATCTACCATCTATGTTTGTGCATTTGTGTGGATATAAGCCATCGATTTGGAACTTAAAATATTGTTGGACACCCTAAACACACACATAAGATTTTAAAATGAGCTTGGGTAATTTTGAAAGCAGTAGTGAAGGCAGACATTATAACATTATGATGTGACACACACACACATACACATAGAAAAGCACACATTCTATAATATCAAACCAAACTTGGGTCAATTTGATATGGTTTCTATAGACACACAAATTCACACAAAAACACATATTCTTGGACACATAAATATGTACACAAAAGATTTCAAATCAACCTTAGGTCGTTTTGAAAGCTATTATAGGGAACACCAGAAATTCTAACATTATGATGTCACACAAACACAAAAAAAAATATAGAAATTCTATAGTATCAATTTGATGTGGTGGTTTCTAGAGACACACATTCACACAAAAACACATATTTTTGGAGAGACACACAGACACACACACAAAAGATTACAAATCAACCTTGGGTTGATTTGGAATCTATAGGGAACACCAAACATTTTAGCATTATGATGTAACACATACACACACACACACAGAGAAATTATATAGTATCAATTTGATGTGGTTTCTCGACACACACATTCACAAAAAAATACATATTATTGGACACACAAGCACGTGCGTGTGCACACACACACACGTGCGCACGTGCACACACACACACCCTCCCATTAGGAGGAGATATTAAGTAACACATTAATATTTATGGGGACTCTTCTCAATTCAGGGCATTTTTATGCCGAAGAGATGTTCACGCTTGCTCCTAATATATGTAGTCGACTCAGGAAAAATTGACGTGAAGTTGTTATGTATGCGTAGATGTAGTGTCATATGGTAATAATTTTAGATCATATTAATTTACCACAAGTAATATAGAGATACCTTAGGAAGAATTTAGAAACGGAATTGATTTGAAAGTGGAATTACAAAAACTTGGGTGTACCAGAGATCATTTTGCAGTTTATTATCACCATGATGATTGTCATGATTCTTATTACTTTACGAATTACTGTCATGAGGAAACTTGGAACTTTATATAATAAAACTGGTAGAGCAGATTGAATATTCTTGCTGAAAATCTGTTAGGGAAGGAATCATTCTGGTATATATGCTTTATTGCCAAGAATTTTTACTACCATTCACTGCATTTTTTAGAGCCATTTACTGATTATTTATAGAATGTATAGAATTTACTCAAGGTTTTTACTGTCATTTTGAGGTCCATGTTTTACTATCACTTATAGGTTTTTTATGACCTTTGGCTAAAGGTTTTTACTGTCATTTATTAAGAAATCTTACTGACATATATGAAATACTCTAGAAGTACAAGTGCCATAATGAGATTAAATGCAAATCAAGTTGGGTGACAGGGATAAAAACCATGTGCTGGCATGGAGGCCTGTAGTCCCACATTAAAAGGTCATTGTTTTAATTTGCCCTTTTTGTGGATGGATGCAGGTGAGTTGGCACACTTCTCAACCAGATTTTCTGATGACGTTTGTTGAAGATAACACTGGCACACTTTTTACTACCGGCAAGATAGATGGATGCATATGTTCATCTTATGATAATAGTGAATATTTTGGATGCAACTTTTGGCTAAGATTGAGAATTTTGGGAGTAGATTGTCCTTTGTATGGGTCCACTATAAACATGGAATTTTGAGTCAACTCAATCATCTATAGCTATTGCTGTGATTTTACAAGTTTTTTGGGGAAGATAGTAGTTTTTACCTTAACACCTTCCATTAGAGTTGATGGTGTAGGATTTTTGCAATGAAGGAGGACTGATAATAGGGGAATTGGAACACCTTGTACCCCCCTTCCGAAATTACATTCAATTGCTTATATTACAGAACCTTTACTTTCAACAATGCCAATCTAATGATATATAATATTATCTGATCGAGTTACATGGGAAACAGTAGGACTTGGGATTTGAGGGTGTGTTTCCTGCAATGAGAAACAATAAAATTGAAGGTTTTTATGAAATAATGAGATGAAGGATTTAAAGACATTAAAGCTATACGATTCTGAATGGATCAAAGATGTTGGAAAGAGATGAGAAATAGGGTAAGTAGTAATATAGATTGAAACACAGACACACACACACAATGAACAAAAATTCTATAGTATCAAATCAAACTTTTGTTGATTTTATACTATTTCTAGGGATACACAGATTCACACAAACACATAGACACAGACACAGACACACATGATTGCAAATCAACCTTAGGTCAATTAGGAAGCTATATGAACACAAGACATTCTAACGTTATTAATGGAGTTTAAATATGAAGAGATGGATTCTCCTCTATCCAATTTTAGAGGAGGCTGGGCGACACCAAGAGTCATCCATAGTTCAAATCTGAGCTTATATCGTCCACTGAGCAAGGATAAAACATGGAAAAACCAGTCATTGTTTTCTCAATTGATGAAGGTGCTACTGCCCCAGGTGATGTGACGTGCCATTTCTGTAAGAAAATAATACAACATCGATAACAAGATCTTGTATGCAAGAGAGAAAACAAGATAGTATGGAGAATCAAAAATTTGATTACTATAGAACTGATACAATAGATGGCGCTCCCTCCCAACCGTGCGCTCCTGTGAAAGAAGCTTCGATGGCATGCTAGAAACAGTAGAAGACGCAGGCTAGATGCTAAGGAATCAGGGTTGCTGTAGCCAGTGATGAAATGGGCTTCACGGGCTTGCTCTTATATAGCCACCAGTCATACTCGGTTAGGCTCAATTAGGTGACCGACCCAGTCTGCCCAAAACAGTCGACAAGGGGTTAGTCCCGAAATAGGCCACCGACCATACGATAGAACTAGTGCGCAAAATAGAGCAACTGATCTACAAACACCGTTCGGCCAACAGCCATTTGGGATCATCTGAGGCTCTAAACGGGCCCTGTAACCCGAGAGTAGGCTGCCTCGAGAAATGCTCCGTCTACCCTCAATGCGGTCAGTCAAGGGATGCCTTCCCACACTTGCATGTAGCCTAGTTGGCGGTGTGCCAACTCTATCTGAAGCCGTCCAGCCATCAGGCCACACATGGCCCCCATCTGGTGTCCAAACCAGGACCTACCGGATAACTGAGCTACTCAAATGCCTTCTCCTCATATGGGGGGCTTACAAGTAGAGTTAGCTGGTTCCCGCGTAGTTACACGAGAGTGGAGCATTGATATCTAACACCCCCCCTCAATGTCCACCTGCAAGTGAACTTACCTTTTCGGCCCAATGCCAAGTCGATGAAGATGCCTCTCTAGCAAGTCTCTTCCAAGAGCCTTCGTGAAGATGTCTGCAGCATTCTCTATAGTTGGACAGTACACCAAGGCAACCTCTCTATCCATGATGAGCTCGCGTACAAAGTGATATTGAATCTCAATGTGTTTTGTGCGAGCATGGAACACCGGGTTCTTTGCAATCCCCATGCAACTCTAATTGTCACATGATAACTATGTAGGCTTGTTCTGCACTGCACCCATGTCCCCCAAAATCCTCCTCAACCACACTGCCTCGCAAGAAGCAAAGCATGCAAATTTGTACTCAGCCTCGGTAGAAGAAAGAGCAACTATGGGTTGCTTCTTGTTGACCCATGACACAACTCCATATCCAAGTGAGAAACAGTACCCTGTCATTGATCTCTTGCTGTCCACATCTCCTGCCCAATCCGAGTCACAAAATCCGGTCAAGATGTTGCCCTTGGTATAGGTGATGCCATAATCAAGTGTGCCTTTGATGTATTTCAGCACTCGCATCCTTGCCCTCCAATGGTTCTCCCGGGGCTTATTGGAAAACCTGCTAAGTACACCAGTCGCAAAGCTGATGTCCAGCCGTGTGTTGCACAGGTAGATCAAGCTACCCACAAGCCTTCTGTACTTTGCTTCGTCCACCAGTGGTGATGAATCCTCGTTTGAGAGCTTCGCGTCAACCTCCATAGGGGTACCAACTGTCTTGCACTAAGCCATGCCAAATGCCTTCAGTATCTCTCCAGCATACTTTAGCTATGAAATGGAGATCTGTTTTGGCTCTTGCCAAACTTCAATCCCCAAACACAAATGCATCAGTCCGAGGTCTGTCATTTCAAACTCTCTTCCTAGCAAATGCTTCATCTACGAGATCTTCTCTTCATGGTTCCCTATTATGACAAGGTCATCCACATAAAGGACCACGATCATACACCTGCCTCCTCTGAAGATATACAAATTTGCATCAAATGGGCTCCTCCTGAACCCATTTTGCAGAAAGTAGGAATCAATTCGCTGGTACCATGCTCGTGGGGCCTGTTTTAGCCTGTAAAGTGCCTTCTTTAATTTGCAGACTTTACCTTCTGAACCGGGGATCTCAAAACCTAGTGGTTGTTCCACGTATACCTCCTCCTTGAGATCTCCATTCAGAAAGGCGGATTTCACATCCATCTGAAACATGAGCCAACTTCCCTGGGCAGCTAAAGCCAAAACACTGTGAATTGTGGTTAGTCGAGCTGTGGGAGCAAAAGTATCTTGAAAATCAAAACCATGTACCTATGCAAATCCTTTTGCCATGAGCCGAGCCTTGTACCTATCCAACGTGCCATCAGACTTGTACTTGGTCTTGTATACCCACTTGATTCCGATTACCTTGCATTTTGGTGGTCGATCCACAAGGTCCCAAGTGTTATTCTTCATTATGGAGCCATACTCCGACTGCATAGCCTCCATCCACCTATCATCGCCCTGTGCCTCTTCAAGACACTTGGGTTCATTAGCACGGATCACTTATGTCATCAAAGCATAGTTGACCAAGTGTTCCTGCGCCCTTCTTTGCTCCTCTAATCTCTTGGACTGGCGATGTTCAGATGGTTCCTCCTCAATGGTTGGAGGTTCTCTGCCCTCCAAAAGCTGCTTTATCCACTTGAGGAATGGCCGTTGCCATTGTGGTTCTGCAGGCTCTTCTTCATCTTCTTTGTCTTGAATCCTCCCAAGCACCATTGGGGGAGTTCGGTCTGCTGTTGGTGGCGGTACTAGATGGATATCCTAGTCCTGGTTGTCTCGGAAGGAAGCATCCTCCTCCAATTGATGCGGCTGTTCTGAGAAGACCACATCGCGACTTACAATTACCTTCTTAGTAACAGGGTTATAGAGACGGTGACCCTTCGCCTCTTCATTGTAGCCCAAGAAAATACACTTCCGGCTCTTCGGTTCCCATTTGGTCCTGGTAGCATCAGGGACATGCGCAAAACAGTCACGTCCAAAAACTCTGAAATGTGCAGTTGAAGGTTTCTTACCAGAAAAGGCTTATAGTAGAGTCATCCTGTTCATAGCCTTCGTGTAGCTACGATTGAGGATGTAAACTGTAGTGTTACATGCTTCAGCCCAGAAAGTCTTTGGCAAATCTTTCCCTTTCATCATACTTCGGCCCATTTTGTAGATGATGCGCATCTTGCGTTCTGCTACTCCATTTTGCTGTAACGTATGTGGCGGGGGTTTCTGCCTCTTGATTCTGTGACTTTTGCAGTAACTTTCGAATTCAGTCGATGTGAACTCTCTACCTCTGTCTGATCTCAGCTTCTTCACCTTCCTTCCTGATTCTTTCTCGACCATTACATGCCATTCCTTGAACCTACTGAAAGCCTCGTCTTTCGTCTTCAGGAAGTATATCCATATCCTTCTACTGTAGTCGTCGATCAGCGTCATGAAGTAGTAGGAACCAAAGCTTCCGTCTCCATCTTTTCGCAAAGGTCCGTGTGAACGAGCTCTAGAGAAGCCTTTGCCCTACTGGCCTCTTTAGGAAAGGGCTACCGATGCTGCTTGCCCATCATGCAAGCTTCACATACATCGGGCAGATCTGAAATTTCTAGTAGGTCTGCAATCATTCCACTTTTATGCATCTCCTTCAAAGAACTAAGGTTTAGATGACCAAACCTCTCATGCCACAGCTTAGTGTTCTTCACATCCGCTCGAGCACTAAAAGCTGAGAGTTCGTAGATGTTGTTGCAACATGTACCTTTGCCAACAACCTTTCCTTGAAGATCCAGGATCTGTGCACCATTCTTATCGAATTGAACTTTGACATCCCGATCCATGATCGCAGAAACGGACAACAAGTTCCTCTTGATATCTGGCACATAAATAACATCGGACAATTGTTTTACAACTCCATCTGACTTGAGAGCAATCGTACCTTTTCCTTTTGTTGGACATTTTGCATCATTGCTGACTGCTACCATGATGTCATTCCCCACCGGCTGTAGAGAGGTATACCAATCCTTCCGACTAGTCATGTGGCGCGATGCACCACTGTCAACGATCCAAGGTTCATCCACAGGTATATGAACTGCCTCCGTGCAAATCTCCTCAATTGCTATGAATAGCTCTATTGGTACTGCTTGCGCAATGTTGCTGGACTCTTTCTTTACTCCGTTCTTCTTATCTACAATCTTCTTGCGGCACTCATTCTGCTTGTGCCCTCCCTTGTTGCAATAGAAGCACTTGATCTTCTTCTTTCTCTTTTTATCATCAGAAGAAGATGGGTTACTAGAGTCCTTACCCTTACCTTTCTTTGATCTGGTCTAGAAAGCCGAATCTTCTTCAGTCCTCGTCTTTTGATGCATCTCCTCCTCCAGAAGCATCGCGCTGAAATCCTCAAAGTTGAGGGGCGGATTTCTGTTGTGCATATTCAGCACCGTAACAAGACCGTCGTACTTTGGTGGGAGAATCCGTATGCACCTTTGTGCTAGATTCTCACTGGTGATGGTGATGCCAATCGCAGTCATCTGATCGCACAGATTCTTCACCCTGGTGATGAACTTCTCTGCCGCTTCAGACTCAGACAACTTCTCGTTCGCGAGTTGAGTCTCTAGATTCTGAATCCGCGTGTGATTTGTGGTCTCGTACTGATTTTTCAAGACCGTCCATGCCTCCTCCGCTGTGGTGACATGTTGAATTAACGCCATGACGGAATCACTAACACTGCAAACAATAGAACACAGCGCATCTACATTTCTTCTTGTCCACGCAAGAATCTCATCCGCAGTTGGTACTATCTGTTGTCCTGCATTGGCTGGATCCGGTCTCGAAATCGGCCTCACGTCCACCCCAATAGCAGTGTCTTAAACCTCATATGCGCTTAGGATGGTCTTCATCTTGAACTTCCAGAGAGGATAGTTAGAGCTGTCCAACTTTCTCCTTTCGCCGAACGGTGGGATTCGCAGTCTTGTGGGCTGGGCCATCTCTCACAATCTGCTCGCAAACAAAAACACACTACCAAATCTTCTTGCTAGAGTCCAGGCTCTGATACCATGTAAGAAAATAATACGTCTGTGCTCAATAGATAACAGGATCTCGTACGCAAGAGAGAAAACAAGATAGTATGGAGAATCAAAAATTTGATTACTGTAGAACTGATACAATAGATGGCGCTACCTCCCAACTGTGCGCTCCTGTGAAAGAAGCTTCAATGGCATGGTGGAAACAGTAGAAGACGAAGGCTGGATGCTAAGGAATCAGGGTTGCTATAGCCAGTGATGAAATGGGCTTCACAGGCTTGCTCTTATATAGCCACCAGTCATAGTCGGTTAGGCTCAATTGGGTGACCGACCCAGTTTGCCCAAAACAGTCGACTAGGGGTCGAAACAGGCCACCGACCATATAATAGAACCGGTGCGCAAAATAGAGCAACTGACCTACAGACACCGTTCGGCCTACAGCCATCCGGGATCATCTGAGGCTCCAAATGAGCCCCGCAACCTGAGAGTGGTCTGCCCCGGGAAATGCTCCGTCTACCCTTAGTACAGTCAGTCAAGGGATGCCTTCCCGCACTTGCATGTAGCCTAGTTGCAGTGTGCCAACTCTATCTGAAGCTGTCCAGCTATCAGGCCACACATGGCCCCCATCTGGTGTCCAAACCAGGACCTATCGGATAACCGAGCTACTCAAATGCCTTCTCCTCATATGGGGGGCTTACAAGTAGAGTTAGCTGGTTCTCGTGTAGTTACATGAGAGTGGAGCATTGATATCTAACAATTTCGCCCAAGCTTAGTATTGGGTCTTCTCAAACACTATATCTTTCATTGCACAGCAAAAGCTCTCAAAGAGCTGCTCTCATTTGGTCAAATTGCATCCTCCATTATTAGTCTATTTTTCATTATGTTCTTCATCTTTGTCTTATATAGATTGTGTGTATTTGAAAGTCAACATGCCAAGTTCTTGTGGTAGCACAAGTGAAAGCCTAGCAAAGAAATCAAACAAGATGAAGACTACTCAAAGGCTGAAGTACAAGGTGAAGAAGACCCCAATTAAGAGGTTTTGGGAGAAGCCAACTGGTTATGCATATGCCAAACAACTAGGTTTTTCTAAATTTTTATCTAGCAATTTGCATTTATATGGTGAAGGTGATTTCTTTGTTCAGAAAGACTGATTGTTTTTGGGAGCCAATAGAGGTCATTTTTTTGGGAGCAGTGCACTCAAACCATGCCCACTTGGGGGTGCGCTCAAACCATGCCCACTTGGGAGTGCACTCAATCCATGATGGCCTGAAAGAGAAGGTGCTCTCAATCCATGTGAACCCATGGGAGTTCTTAATCCTTGCCTACTAGAGCCAAATTTTTCAGCTTCAACATGGGAAGATCCCTTTCCTTTTGACTTTGAAGAACCTCTTGGTTTGATTGGTGATGTTGCGGTATCTTCTTTATAACCCTCCTCTATATGCTCCTCAGAATCACTATTGGAAGTTGATGCCTCCATCTCCTTGATTATTTCATCAACCTCAACAATTTGATTTGTCAAGTGATAAATAAGATCCTGGATACAAAAAACAAAATTGAATCTCTTATAGTATTCAAAAGAAATTACATAAACATAGAAAATTAGAAATTACTTATGGATAGTAACTAACCTTCCCTTCCTCTTTGATTTATTTTAATTGTTCCACTACAATGGTCGGAGTAACAGCTTTCAAAGAGAACTTCTCTTCCATAACAATACAAACAACAGGTTTCTTATTGTTATCAATCCCAAGCATTTCAACACTTTCCTCATTGGACTCACTTCTTGAGATATCTTTAATCTTTATTATTGGATTAAAAACTGATCTTCCAGTGGGAAGTGTCTTTGGAAGCAACAAAGTCATCTCTTCCATATTAGTGTCAACTTTGATGGTCCATTTTGAATCAATGTTATTGTGTACTTCCGCTATCTCCCATAATCAAATTTGCAACAAACCTTCATCAAACAGAGCAGGAACATCATAAATCTATTGAAGCTGTTGCACCTCAAGACTTGGATCCTTAGTACTTTTCTTTGGTTCCTTGGTGCCTTTCTCTTCCACCCTTATCTTTTGGATCCTAGTGGAAGCATCCTTCGATGTGGGCTTTCCAAAGACATGGATTTCTCCAAAAGTTTGTTTGTTCAACATGATACCTACAAAAGACATAAACAATGTCAAAATATTATGATATCATGGAGAGAATATCTCAAGTTGAAAAAAACAAAAGCTAGTACAACAAGCTTGATGGTTTCTAAAAATACTTTGAGCTTCTAACATCTACATTCTTCATGGAAAAAGATGTTGACATGCTTATTATTGGAACATGATTTTGGACTAGAGAATAAAAAACAAAAAAGCATGAAAAGTAACAACACTACAATGCTAAAACTACAAAATTATGGCCAAAATGCCTCTCTCTCTCTCCCTCAAATTTAATTTAAAAACACTAAAAGACAACTCCATAATTTGAAGAGAAAATTTTACTTTTCAATACAAATCGACCAAAAAATAAACAAAATTCACCAAAAAACCCCCTCCCTCTCTCCAACTATCCGTCTCTCCCTCTCCCTAATTCTCTCTCTCTCTCTCTCTCTCTCTCTCTCTCTCTCTCTCTCTCTCTCTCTTTCTCCCTATTTCTCTCTATCTCTCTCTCTCCCCTCTCTCTCTCTCTCTCTCTCTCTCTCTCTCTCTCTCTCTCTCTCTCCCTAACTCTCTCTCTCCTTCTCTCCCTCTCTCCCTAACTCTCCCTCTCCCTCTCTCCCTAACTCTCTCTCTCCTTCTCTCCCTCTCTCCCTAACTCTCCCTCTCCCTCTCTCCCTAACTCTCTCTCTCCTTCTCTCCCTCTCTCCCTAACTCTCTCTCTCCTTCTCTCCCTCTCTCCCTATCTCTCTCTCTCCCTCTCTCCCCAACTCTCTCTCTCCCTCTCTCCCTAACTCTCTCTCCTTCTCTCCCTAACTCTCTCTCTCCTCTCCCTCGGCTAAAGCCCATCGATGATATCATCGACTGGGCAAGCGTCGATCGATGATATCATCAACGGGCTAGAAGCCCATCGATGATAGCAGAACAGGCAAGTGCCTAGTCGATGATATCATCGATGAACTAGCAGCCCATCAATGATATCATTGACAAGGCAAGCGCCCTATCGATGATATCATCGACGGGCTACCAGCCCTTCAATGGTATCATCGACCATGCTACTTGCATGGTGGAAGGTGAGACAAATTAGTGAGGAGCGCATGGAAAAAAAGAGGATGGTGAGGCGAATCAATGGGGGAGCACGGGGAAGAAGAAGATGGTAGGGAAGAAGAAGCTCCCTTTAGTCCAAAAAAAATTAAACAAATGCATGAGGAGATGGAGAGCTTACTTGGCAAAGCTGGAGAGCTGAGAGGGTTAGATGGTAGAGGGAGAGATGGAGAGGTTAGAGGAACTAAACAAGAAGGGATTGGGGTAGAATATAGAGTAATTTATTTTTAGAAATGTTTCTTGCTATTTTTAGTAAATAGGATAGCAATCAAAGCAATGTGTTTTCAAAAAAGCAAACATAAAGTACTTTAAATCATATTCAAGCACACCACCCCCATTTTCAAAATACGGTAAATTATATTGAAGCATGCCGTAAAATTTGATTTCATGACTGAATTAAAAATAAAAAACACTTAACCATAAGAAAATTGCACATACCTGGTGATTCTTTGAACTCTTGGGCGTATTCTAGAAATAATGAGAAACAAATGTGGGAATCTCATGTTTATAGAGAAAATTTTCTATTTTTTAAAATGTCTCTATGCTCAAAACCCTAAACCAAACCTTGACTTTTATGGTGGCATATAATTTCCACCTTTCATTGTTGCATGGCACTTTTGGGGCATCCCCTTTGGAGCTTGCCAAAGTTCTGCATGGGAGGTTCATTCAACACTACGTCTATCACAATTTCTTCTTCTCATAGTTCCAAGGGTGCTTCCTTTGCTACATTGGATGTATCTTGTAGTAGTGGTGGAACCTCTTTTGCCACTTGGATGTGTCTCCTACTCCTTCACCTAAGCATGATGGTGGACATAGAAGCCCAGGTACTCAAATCCATGGACCTGATATTCCCATTGAAGAGAATGAAATAATAGATGTCGAAGCAAGCACTAGAGGTCAACAAGTGTTATCAGGTATGTGGTCCATGTCTAAGTTCATTCAATGGCTCTCTTTGTGTTGTTTTTTAAGCTAGAAATTATTTCTTACAAGAGACATCTAATCCAGATGGATCTCAATGACTGTCTCGGCTATCACAAAACTAGGGGAAGTGGAATTCAATCTCATCTATTGAGGAGAGACTAAAGGGAAGACCAATAAATGTGGACCTCAAAAATTCTAGCTACACAAGAGGGAAAGCTCGCATAATGCTAGAAACCGCACATCTAAAAGAGTCCTGCAATACTTTTTGTTGTAGCAGAATGTGCCTAGTCACTTTTGGGGTTGCAAAATTAAGGGTGTTATGGCAAAATTATGTTGAAATGAATAAAGATCATCAAAAATTTTATTTAGAATGGTCTGTAAGACCTAGGGAAAACAATATGAACAAAATTATGTTTGAGTACTAATTCGGTTCAAGGATTGTTTGTTGCAAAGCATATAGACTTGCACATTTTCTTGGCAACAAAAGGCTAAAAAGATTATAGGCCCACCTCTATAAAGACCCCCGCATTTGTACAGCAAGACAAATGAGAGTGCCTGGACCACATGGCAATTGCTATGGTATGCTCGTGGTTGCAAGACTTTGTGCAAAAACATGTTGAGGCTCTTCCAACTAGTGACCAGTTGCACTTACCGGATAATTTCTCCAAGCGTGAGATCCATTCCATGTACAAGGATGCCATGGTTACTGCAAGTGATGAGTACATGACATACCAGCATTTTTGTAGGATTTGGAAGAATGAATTCAACAATGTGAAGATACCAAAGCTTTGTCGCTTTGGTGTGTGTGCCACATGTGCGGACTTGAAGGCCTTGCATAATAGAAGTCAAGGAAAAGAGAGAGGGGTGTGTAATGATGCCATGAAAATTTCTTCTTTTTGACAAAAATTGTTTGCTTGCAACATCTAATCACTTTCTATATTTGCAGAAGAAGCAATCATAGAGTTGCAAATGCATCAAGAAATGCAAGCTCTAGAAAGGAAGAAGTTAGCGAAGCATCACAAGAAGGGCTACCAATAGCCTGATAAGTACATGACCATCATCATTAATGGGATGGATCAAAAGAAGACCAATCTTCCACACTTCAAACAAGTGCCCAAGGATTTGAAAGAGGAGAACTTCATCACATATCACATGGTTGGATGCATGATCTACAATGGTGAATTAATCCCCAAGGTTTATCTAACGACACTAAATGTAAGAAATTATCCTAATCTCACAGTTTCCATTCTTAATGATACATTGAGGAATCTTACACAACCTCTTCCAAAAGTGTTGTATGTCCAACTTGATAACACATCGAGAGAGAACAAGAATCAAGTTGTGTTTGCATACCTTTGCATGCTTGGGGAGAAAGGCATATTTTTGAAAGCAAAATTAGGATTCCTTATGGTGGGTTACACACACGACCATATTGATCAAATGTTTAGCCAGTTCTCAGTAAAGCTGAGAAGGAAAGAAGCATGCAATGATCCACATTTTACAGGATGCATATGTGCCAAAACCGATAATTGTAAACATGGAAAAAACAACAAATTTCAAACGCTTTGTGTTTGGTGACAACGAGTGAATTGATCAATGTTTTGAGAAGCTCAACGAGTTAAGATTTCAACACCAATTTTGAATGAAGAAAGATCAAGAAGACACGACGTTGTTGTGGGGGAAGTTCTATTCCACATCACCAACTTGGGTTCCAGTCAAAGGATTGAAGTTCTTGAAGTGTGTTCCAGAGCGTGAGTTGTATGTGGCACCCTTACAACCTTTACAATCAGTGAGGGAGGTGCAAAGAGCCATGAAGGAGGGGAGAGATGTAAACCCTATAATTTTAGTTAATGAGATTAGATAAACAATCCAACATGCTACAACGTATTTTGAAGATGTGGTGTGGACATGGTGGAATCCATTCTTTACATCCCAAATACTTATCAATCACCAACTAAATGACCCCCAAGATGTGTCAGATTTTAGTTGGCCACAATGCATTGAACAAGATTTTGTAAATGTTCAAGAAATGTGGAGTGGTAGCATCGAGGACTTGGCAGTGGGTATGATGGTTGCTGTGTTAGCAATAGATGATCCTAGTGGATTTCCTTTTTATTGCTAAAGTTGTGAAAGTTGAAAAGGAAGGTTCAAACACCAAGTCAATAGAGGTGCATTGGTTTTTCACAAAGTCCATGGATGCTTTCACGGGTCGATATAACCCAGAGATGGTGGTAACAAGGAAGCGTGGCCAAAAAGGGAAGAGGGTGACAAAGAATTGTCCAAGAATTGATACTCTAAAATCGGATGAGGTAGATATTTTGGTATATGCATTTCAATCAACACAAACCGAGCATTTGCCAAAGGAGACACAATACATGATATCCCAAAAAATTCCAAAGACATTAATCGGATGTAGTGAACAAATGGAAGCCAAGAACGCCATGCAAAAAAGAGGGTAGCATCTAAACTTGTCCAGGTTGACTCAAAGAATGTTCTAGTGGATAGCCTAGAGGAGGAAGGTGGGCATGATACTTTACAAAGATCTCAAAATAGGTTGTATTGACATGAATACAAAGTATCATGTCCATCCAGTATGTGCGCATTTGAATAACACACCCTAAACTCTGTTTTTTGGAGGTTGTGCATAACACGATGAAAAATGCGGTTTGTGGCGACTTTCACCATTCAAAGCATATCCAATGGGCATGATACTTTGTACACAGCTCAAAATAGGTTGTATTGATGTATGTGCAAAGTATCGTTCCCATTGGGTATGAGCACATTTGAATAACACACCTCAAATACTATTCTTTGGTAGTTGTGCATAACACTTGGTGAAAAATGGGGTTTGTGGTGCGTTTCACCATCCAATGCATGTCCGATGGGCAAGATATTTTTCACACACCTCAAAATAGGTTTGATTCACACTTGTGCAAATCATCATACCCTTTGGGTATGAGTGCATTCGAATAATACACCTCAAGTACTATTTCATGGTGGTTGTGCATAACACTTAGTGAAAAACGGTGTTTGTGGTGCATTTGACCATTAAAAGCATATCCGATGGGCATGATATTTTTCACACATTTCAACATAAGTTTTATTGATGTGTGTGAAAAGTCTCATGACCATTGGGTATGAGTGCATTCAAATGACACACCTTACATACTATTTTTTTACGGTTGTGCATAACACTTGGTGAAAACGGGGTTTGTGGTGACTTTGACCATCCATAGCATATTTGATGGACATTATACTTTTTAGACAGCTCAAAATAGGTTATATTTATACACGTGCAAAGTATCGTGCCCATCGGGTATGCGCACGTTCGAATAACACACCTCAGAGCATGTTTTTTGGCAGTTGTGCATAATACTTGGTGAAAAATGGGGTTTGTCGCAAGTTTAGCCATCCAAAGCATATCCAATGGGCAAAATAGTTTGTACAAGCCTCAAAATAGGTTGAAGTGAAGATTATTATGCCCATCAAGTATGTACGCGTATGAATAACACACCTCAAATACTATTTTTTGATGGTTGTGCATAACACTTGATGGAAAATGGGGTTTGTGGTGACTTTGACCATCCAAATCATATGTGATGGGTACGATAATTTGTACGTGCATTAACATAGGTTAAATTCACGTGTGTAGAGAGTATCATGCCCATCGGTTATGTGCACATTTGAATGACACACCTCAAATACTATTTTTTTAAAGTTGTGCATTAGACTTGGTGAAAAATGGGATTTGTGGGGACTTTGACCATAGAAAGCATATCTGATGGACATGATACTTTGCACGTGCTCTAACATAGATTTGATTGATGCATGTACAAAGGACCATGCCCATCGTTTATGTGCACAGTCGAATAACACACCTCAAATACTATTTTCTAGCTTCTTAAGGTTTAGGATATAAGGTATAGGATTTAGGGTTTAGGGTATAGGTTTTAGGGTTTAAGTTATAGGAAATAGTGTTTACAGTATAGGAATTTGGGTTTAGGCTATAGGGATCAGGGTTTAGGATTCCCTTAGGGTATGGGGTAGAGTTACAAATATTAGCCATGCTACCATTTTTAAGTCTTCAATGGGTTTAAGTATAATTAAACTTCATTCGCAGGTTTTAATAAGCTGGAATTTAAAAATTCAAACCCCTATAGATGACTTTAGATGGCTTATGCTAATCGATTTGAGTACTTGGAGGGCTAAACTTGGACCTCATACGAGAAAGTTATGTTAATTTTGGGTGAATTTATCAAATTTCAAGATAGAAATATTAGCCACACTAGTTTGGAGAAGCTCCTAAATTCATCTTTATTAAAATATTCGCTCTTAAAAATTTATCTTGGGGAGGGTAGGGGCAAAAGGGAATTAATGGAATGGAGGAGAGGAAAGAGGGGGGGAGGAAAGAGGGGGGGGGGGGGGGGGGGGGAAGGGGGGGGGAGGGAGGAAGGGGGGGCGAGGGAAAGGTGGGGGGCGAAGGGGGGAGAGAGGAGGGGGAGAGAGGGGGGGAGGGGAGAGAGAAGGGGGGGGAGGGGGGAGGGGGGGCGAGGAGAGGTGGGGGAAGGGAAAAAGGAGGGGAAGAAGGGAAAAAGAGAGAGAGAGAGAGAGAGAGAGAGAGAGAGAGGGGTGGGGGGGGGAGAGAAGGAGGAGCGGGAAGTTTGAATTGTAGAGCAGGAAGTTGGAATTCCTTGAGGACATTATATTGACTCTCACCTCTACCGTAACTCATTTTCAATCACATCCTTCCTTCTACTCTCGCCCCCATCGTGATCCCCTCCCTTCTTCTCCCCTCTCCCTCTCCCTCTTGTTGCCCTCCCTCCCACTTCCTCTCCCTCTCCTCGTGTTGTGCTCTGTCCCCCTCTCCCTCTCCCTCTCCCTCTCCCTCTCCTTTCTCCTCCCTTCTTTCCCTCTCTCCTCCCATTCTCCCCCTTCTCTCCCTCTCTCTTCCCCTTCTCTCCTCCCCTCTCCCACCTTGCTTCCCCACCCTTTCCTACTTTTCTCCCATGCCTCCCCACCCTCATTTCACTATCGTGGCAGCAATGAAAAGGATCGCGGCAATGGCAGCGGTAGCCAAAATTTTTTATTTTTTATTTTGGTTTTTTGCCGCAACAACGCGACTCCTTCCCTCTCCTCTTATATAAATAAATCTATTTTTAAAAAAGTATTTCTCCTCTCCCATTTTCGCTTGCTGCTGCAACAGCGCAAGAGACCTCTCCTCCCTTCTCTCCTCCCATTTCCTGTCCCCCTTTCCCTTTCCTCTCTTCTCTCTTCCCCTTCCCCTCCCCCCCCCTCTCTCTCTCTCTCTCTCTCTCTCTCTCTCTCTCTCTCTCTCTCTCTCTCTATCTATCTCTCTCTCTCCCTCTCCCTTTTCGTTCCTTTCGTAAGAGCTACCCTACCCTCCCTTCCCTCTCCTCTCCCTCTCCCCTTCCCCTCCCCTTCCCTCCCCCCCCCCCCCCCTCTCTCTCTCTCTCTCTCTCTCTCTCTCTCTCTCTCTCTCTCTCTCTCTCTGTGCTCCCCTCGCTCTTCCCCTTCTCTTCTCTTCTTTCCTTCCCCGTGGCAAAGCAAGGGGCTGTGCAAAAAAATATTTATTTATTTATTTATTTTTTGCACTGCTACGGTAGTGAGAGAGCTACCCTACCCTCCCTTCCCTCTCCCCTCCCCGCCCCTCCGCTCCCCCCCCTCTCTCTCTCTCTCTCTCTCTCTCTCCCCCCTCCCCTCTCTCTTCGCTTTCCTTCTTTTCTTCCCCGAGGCTTCCCCCTCTCTTTTCCTCTCTTTCCCTCTCTAGTCCATGTCTCTCCCCCTTCCCTTCTCTTCCCTTTTCCTTCTTTCCCTCTCTCCCTCCATCAAGATGCGTCATTTGAATTTGTGTGCTTCACTTAGTGCAAACACATCTTTAAAAAACCTTTGTAACTATTGCAAGGTGTTTATAGAGTTCTTTGAGATTATAGCAATTTGCTTTCTGAAACTTTGAAAGGTGTTTATTGGCACCATTTTTAAGTGTTGGCAATTTAAGAGTTCAAAAACTCTACAACGTGTTTATTAACTCCGTTATTAAGTCTTTTAGATTTCAAAAATTCTGATGGTAAATTAATCTCATGCATGGACCTAACTATATAAATATATATTATATATATATATATATATTATTTTCATGGTTTTTTGTATTTTAAATTCTTAATAAATTAAGAAAAAATTACTTCTTAAAAGAGGATTGAATTTCTTTAAAATAAAATTTTAAACTATGATTTTTGCAATATAGAGTAAGGTACAAATTATGTTTCCTAGTTTTTGCATTATTAGTCCAAAATAATAGTGTGAGTAAATATATTTTTTATTGAGAAAGGATTAGTGTCAAAAAGAAAACTTATGATTTGCAAGGGGTAATCAAAACTCGCCCAAGATGGCCCACCTCCTCTTGAATGCCATTTGGGGCTGATGTGGGGAAGGTGACATGGGAGAGGTTTAAGCATGGGTTTGGGGGGAGGGGGATGGATGGATTGGTTGGTCCCTACTATAAGGGGAACAACCAAAAAATGGCTCTTTCCAGGCCTTCTCGCCCTCTACCTCAACATACCATCGTCCCACACCTTGGATCACTCGCATTGGTACACCTCAAATCCCTCCCTAATATCCTTGAAATTAGGAAACACTAATTGAACGCCCTTTTGAGACCCCATTTCTCCCCTAATGATTATAGAGAGTTATTGTGAAATTTATTATGTGGAAATGATAGTGCCAAAAAGTAAACTTTTGAGTCTCGAATGACATTTTCATAAAGTAAACTTTTCATTTGGGAAGGATTTTTAGGATTAGTTCAAATGTAGACATATGAGTCCAAAATTAATGAAATGAGTGTTTCTTGTCAATGTGGCCCTTGATCCATGAATCAACAAAGGACGAAGACAAGTGTAGGGATTGCTCTAAACTTTGTAAGGCATGATGTTATACATGCATTTGTGTACCTCAGGTGAGAAGTTAAATATTAAGTTGTTGTTGCTTATGTCCTAGACCATTGGGAATTTGATGGCCCGAACTAGATGTGAGTAAATAAACACCTCAAGCTTGGTATTAAACAATCCATAGGTTCGCTCACCCTTCCTTGCATAGAAGAGTCCTTTTACTATGAAGGAGCCTCGGGCAATGATGTTTCCCCAGTCGTCTTTAACAGCTCTCATGGCCATTTCCTTCTCTTTTGTGCACTTGATAAAAGTCAACATTCTCTATGTGCTTTTCTGCACTAACTACAAAATTATCTTGAACTTCAAGGCATCAATATAAGTGTGACATAATGCCCTTCAGATGTCACATCATCAATGACATCCATGTCAAAACCATTCTCAAGACTATCATTTGTTAATGGTTCAAGATTAATGTAATTCCAACTGGATACATGTGATTGAATCATCACAATCTAAAAATTGCAAAACTAAATGCAGTGATCGTGACTGTGGTATAGCTTTGTAGTCCCATTTCTTCTCTCTATTCACATCACCAACTTTTATTTCCCCAACACTCTAGTCACCTCACAATCCTAGGAATAATATGAGCATTCAACTCCACAAGATAGGTTTTCCTTCAAAAAACTCACTACACATTTTGCAGCTTTGCACCATCCTCCCAGTTGCTCATGAGAACAATCTTTTAACCAACAACTCCTAGACTATCATGCTCACCCTTCTCGAGACCGGAGCCAAAGAAGTTCCACATCGTTTTCAATCTGGTCTCACAAGTGTATCGAGCTACAAAATAGAAAGTCCTTTTAGCCTTGAATTGGGAGGCTGCTCCATCAGACCATACCCAATGTTGTTTAAGTAGTAGACCAAAGCCCTTCAACAATTCATGATAAAGCATGAAATAATGCTGCACAAAAAGAGTGTCATGCTACTTATCATTAGATATGTAGACGTGATGGGTTTATGTATGTCACCTACAATACAAATGTAGGAAATGTGAACAAAGATTGTTACTTGGCTAGAATACTAGTGTCTAGACTGTATCTCATTCTACTCATTGAAGCTATATTTTTTAGCATAATCTATGCATGATACAACCACATCTTTGGGGAACCTTATCAAACATTCTTTATATTACCATGCTTGCCTTCTACACAAAATTGTATTTGACAAATCCTCCAGGTGAGCATTGAACCAATCAATAACTTCCCTGATAGACATGTCCTTGTGTGTTAGAAACTTCCTTTTCTTCTTCTTCCCATCAATAGTAAATCATGCTTCTATGTCTTAAAAAATATTCACAGGTATAGGGTGTTTGCTAAATGGTTTCTCAACTAGACATACTGAAACTTTCAAGGTCCACAGTCACTGCATTCTCCCATGACACACTTCATAAGAAAGTGTTAACTCGATGGTATGAAAAATAAATATTTGCATGATATCAATACAATAACAAGAACGAGAATAGAAGTAAAGTACGTTATCAACTTATCATTATAGCACACAACCTTACAGTGAATCTGGTATTGTTGTGCTACCACTGGTTTCAAGTAAAGTACATTTCCATAATAGCACACAACCTTACTATGAATCATCAGTATCTTGTGCTACCACTGTTTCCTTTCCCACAATTGCACATAACTTTAATTTTATACTGGTATTCTTGCACTACCAATGCCACCTCACTATGGAACCGATTTCTTATAAGGAACTTACTACTACAACTAGCTACAAACAGTATGTCACATTGCATTCTACTACATAGGTATCTTTCTAATGTAGCACTGGTGGCAGAATAGTGATTTCCTCAATAATACATCATAGCTAGTGTAAAAATTTTCCATACTACCACACACTCATACAATGATACCAATTTTCCAGTAATAGCACCGTGGCATTGGTAAGTAGCTATTTCTTCGTAATGAACGATTGAAGGAAATGTGATATGTTGCAAACTACCACCTGAGTGATCCACCACCATGATAATATCAGTATCAAAGTAATATATAGTTGGGCTATAGCAGCATCCCAAAGAATGAAAGAATCATAACCATTGTGAATGCTTGAGGCTAGTCAAGGAGGTGCACAGGGTGCTTGATGTAAGATTTTCTTCCGAGTCACTTTCGACAAACATCTTTTTTGTTCGGTGACACACGGGCATGAGCAACCCAAAAGGAGAAAACCACCTCCTTAAACTCATCAATAATTGACCCAACTAGACAAGGTTATCATTCACATGTTGACAATGGCAATACACCATATTCTACCTGTTCCAAACAAGATTCAGCTACATAAAAGTTTTGTATGTGTATGTTTATGTGTATGTTTAACATTCTTGACATGGCACAAATGTTTGTTTGATATGTTTCTGTTGTGGTACCATTCATTAGCATCATAATACTGGCTCTTTTGAAAAATAACTCTTGAGAGCTTCTAGGCACTTTCACTATAGCTAGTGTATTGCATATGTTTGCTACTAGACCTTCATGACCATCCTCATATATTTGTTGCAATCCACTATGGAATCCCCTCATTGAAGGATGTTGCACAATCTGCTAAAGTATACAAGCCCTTATATCACGTCCAAACCTTATGTCATGTTGATTAAAAAGATGAACAACCTCGTTGCATATCCTTCATTGCTTCTCTTCATTGGCTCCATCGCATAAATTCTCGTACTATGATTTTATCACCTTGAGACTAGCATTATAATGTTGCTTCTGCTTTCTCTCTACGTGATAATCCTTTATTATGTTGGCATGTAACTCAGATTCATGTGGGTAGCCAAGCATAGAACATGTATAGATATCGTCACATTCTTGTATTGCAACTATAAGTTGTCCTTGGTTTCTTCTTCTAAAGGCACTAAAAGCTCCATGCCCTATGATACAAACTCGTGAAAGAACAGAAAGAGACAAAGAGAGAGGGAGAGTGAGATATACTAAAACTGGAGTGGATAGAACTCTAAGAAAACACATGCAAGGAGAGGGAGGGAGAGAGAAAGGGGGAGGGAGAGAGAGAGAGAGAGAGAGAGACTGACTAACTAACTGATGGTATTTGCTTGCACAAAGTCACTAAGACAAGACGAATGAGAAAGAAAGAGAGAGAGAGAGCAAGAGAGCATAGGAGTTTGTGTGTGTGTGTGCGTGTGTACGTGCATGCGTGTGTGCATGTGTGTGTGTGTGTGTGTGTGTGTGTGTGTGTGTGTGTGTGTGTGAGAGAGAGAGAGAGAGGTTCCTGCGCAATTGTTTCTTGCCCACGTTGTACATTGAGTGCGAGTCTTACTACATGATATTTCAATTCAAAATGTTGCTTCATTTCCCACCCAAACTACTTGCCCTTGTCTTGGTGAATGCATTACATAAAGATAAAGAGGTAGCAGAGATATGGAATGGAATGTGCAAGAATCTGCAAGTGCTATACGAGTCAGAAGCACTGAAACAAGCGTATTCGAGGATCAAAGGGCATCTAAGGAGGAGAATGAGATACAAGAAGCTATGGGATTAGCTGTACACAAAATTCAGCCATAGATATTTGTAGCGGCGCCATGGCTAGAGTCACGATAGAGAATGCAAAGAGAAAATTGCCATTGGCCTGGGTGATCCCGAGCGAGATCTTTCCATTGGAGAAGTGATCGACGAGGATGTGTATCAATCGTGAATCTGTTGTTCATGTTTGCAATAGCGCAGGTGTTCTTGACGATGCTGTTCTCTTTCATTGGTTTGGAGTAACAACATTGTTTTGGAAAATAGTTGTTACAAGTCACAATAGTGAACACAAAGGGAAAACCGTGTCTGCATATCAACAACACTCCTCCAACACATCTGGTGCAGAGGGAGGCAAAATCTTAGCCGCTTCTCTCACTCTCGCTCTCATTGTGAACAATGTGCTAACTCCCATAAATTCCTTACATATACATATAAATAAGGACTCTAGCACCTTTAGCACAAGATGTCTCTAGATATTAACAAATGACACAACAGAGACCTCAAAACCATAACGAATAGATTGGCAAAAATCTTACATCACAAGCCCTTCACTCTTGGTTGTTGAAGACACTAAAGACACTGCAAGCAGTTAGACCCCTCCACCGCTAGTTCAAGGCCTCTCCACCGTTAGTTCAAGACACAAACAGTGCTAACAATTTACAATTATATAGATTTATGAGAAAATCACTTCTATGCTTTTCTCTATATTTTTGGTGAAAAACTTCTCATACTTTTGGTGAAAATCTTATATACTTCTTTTGCACTTGCATCATAAAATGAAGCTAAATAAATTGCATAAAGGCAATGTTCATGATTGCGACAAGTGGCTCAAGGAGAGCTCAAACTTACCCAAACTTCTCCCTAGGCTGTCGGCCATAAAAAATACTTGGAAATTCACACAATGACTAACAACGGCTCACTAAAACACTGCTCTCTTTGAGGCAGTGCTAACAAAAAGGGATTTGAAATTATCTATAATCTGAATTTGTCAATATTCTTCAAGCACCTATGTAAAAGAAGATATTGAAATTTCAATATGGAATTTAAAATTAAACTGGTAGGGGACAAAAAGGAATTTGAAATTATCTATATCCAAATTTGTCAATATTCTTCAAGCGACTGGAATTTCAATGTCCGATACAACACAGTCGATTGTCTGTTGTTATGTCTGTTGATCCGTTATGGCTCATTCATTCTGTTTCCATCGATCTTCAACCTTGCCTCTAGTCCAACCTCACCCCATATCTTTGCAACGAAATCTTGCTTTGCCTACCCACCATTTCCCTCCTACGCTTCTGCTCTGTATGTAGGTGATGGCAAGCTTTCATCTCCAACCATCCTTTCACCCTATAACATCACCTCCACCCCTCTTAGGCCCATTGGATCCTCTTGTGTTCCAGCTCTAAGTTCTTTGCTTTCAACTTGGTATTGGGAAAATGGCACTACCATTCGCTTCCTCCATGGGTCTGTTGGTCGCTCAGAGCCAAGAACGTTCCGAACTGACTTGTTATTTGGGTGACCCATTAACGGGGCCGTACGCTGAGATAAATCCAATTTATATCAATGGGTCATGTGCATAGCCAAGGGGTTTTTTGTTGATCCGAAGGCAGGCTCTTATGAGATGATGGTAGTTGATCCGAGCCATGCAAGCTGGGTGGCATAGAAGAGGATAGATTTAGGGGTATTGGGTTTGTCCCTAGCAGATGCGATGGGCCTAAGTATCGCCAGAGCTCTTTTTCGACACCGAACACACTGGGGAACTTGTCTATAAACATATCATTATAATTAAGACACAAATGTGCATAAGCATGTGTGTGGTGTGGTGGTTAGAGTGCACAGATGTTTACAGACAGGTCATGGGTTTGATCCCCACGTCCATAAACTTTTGCACTTTTGTGCACTCCAGTTTTGTCAGCCACCAGAGGGAGGGGTCCATGCCTCTTCAATGCTTAGGAGGAGAAACCCCTAGATTTATCCCCAAGCGGGTGGTGCAAATATTTAATTCCTGAAGCAACTCATGGGGAGTGACCGATCGTGCAATAGAAGGGGATAGGGAGGTGGTCTTCATAAGGAAGAGCAGGAGGAGGAGGTCGAGACTAGGACTAAATCCTGTAGTGGAACTTGATAGCGAAGGGGTTTTCATTAGGGGGAACGGGCCGACTGCAGGGCCGTGGGAGGGCAAGTGGGTAGAGATAAGAACATCTGAGATGAAAATGTCGAAGAGAGAGGAGCTCGACCATGGGGACCATAATGAAGTCCCAAGGATGAATTCTCATGGCTTGGCCTACATGGAATCTTGCAAAGACTCTTGGTGAAAAAGATGAGATGTACATCCGAGTGTTGCAATTTGATTATAGGAACAAGGACTGGGGCAACGTGGAGAAATGCCACAAGATCTTGTGGATGAGCTCAACATGGGATGATGTGGATAGCTTTGTCATCGGAGGTCACTTGTGCTTCAGGTCATACACGAGCACAAGCATTGGGGCATTTGACCTCCAGTAATAGTGAGGGAGCTAGTTGCCTCACTGCCCATTTGCACAAGGCCTGAAACTTGTGGAGTAGTTGGAGCTTCTTCGCTTACCAACATCTGAGGCTTGGTGTGCTCACAAACTTGCAGCATCATCAACATGAAAATCATAGCATATGAGCTCTTCGAGCACATATCCTAGGGGCACTATGGAATATATAAGATAGAATGTAAGAAGGGTTTTCTATTTAAGAATTCAGGCTTTTTAATAGACTTTTAGTAGGAAAGAATCATTCGAAAATTTAATGGAAAATTTTACTGTTTGTGAGCTTTGCTTAGGCATCTAAAATGAAGGTATCTAAATTGGATCTTTGAACATCCATGGGTTTTGAAATAGTGAGCTCTCTAAGAGATAGAATGGGAATCGTCTATTTATCAACTTTTGCTTCTTTGATGAGGTAGGTCCTTAGGGATATGAAGCCTCTTCCTAGATGGAAACCATGCAAACATTTTTTTCCACTCTTAGTAGGTTGTAAGTTCATAGTGATGCATACCTCTTTCTATATACCACTAAAAATTACCCAACATAAAGTCTAGATAAATAATGATCCATGACAAATGAACCTTGTTGCCTACTATATAATGTTACTTATGTGTTAGCAAGTGATGCAGTTACTACTTTCAATATGTGTTAGCAAGTGATGCAGCTACTAGAGGCAAGCGAAATCTTTTGGTTAGCACACTCGTCCTCAAGGTACTCAAAATATGGATTGGAATGAATGTGGACAAAGAAAATGTACATGGAGGATTGCTCCCTCTGTGAAGATTGCATAAGGTTCTTCAATAGAAAGTTCCCTCTTCTTCTCATTCTTCCCACATAGATACTTTTTTCTCCTTTGTTTTTGTATCCTGTCAAGTTGCTCCATGCTATAAATGTTCCATACATTAATTAGTCTTTACTAATTTCCCCTTAGCTTTGTTTTTAAGGTTCCTAAGCTTATGGCTTCTTGCAACGTAGTTATCCTTGCTTATTTGAGCTGAGCACATAGGTGCATTTTGTCTTGAGCTAATAATGATGGTCATTGAGAAACCTCATTGAAGTCCTTTAAAATCTTGTTTTGTTAACTTGTAGGCAGTCACAGCCAACATTAGTTTAGGGACTTGTTTTGTTGATCGTTCAAAGTTCATAGCTTTAAAGAATTTCCTCATGAACCACGACTCTTTTGTTAAAATTATAGGGGACATAAGTTGGAGTTCCTACACTATAAGTTGGGGGACGTGAAGAGATGGCAGGCAGTTTTAAAGCATGACAGAGGATACATGGGAAGGTTGTTCCATAGTAAGAGATCAAGGCGAGGGAATGCGATTTTTGAATGGAAGGCTTGCTTGAGGACATTAACATTAACTTGTCTTTGAACATGCACTAAGCAATTAGTCAATTCCGTGTGCGCTCGCAGAAGATCTTGAAGATAGATACAATCTAATGTATGCATCTCTATTATCAAAATCTTGCTCATAAATAGGTCCCTTTTCACATTGTGTAAGTTTGAAATAATCTCGCATTAGTGTCCATTGTTTTGAAAAAACTTTGCACCCACTGAACATAACACACCTTGATTTTACAAAGACTTTTCCATGAGATATCCATTGGCGGATGTAAGCGCCACACATAAAAAAGGTGTCTCTCAAATCACAACAAAACATCGTCCATGGACTCAAGGTCTTGTTTGAAAATCTTACCATGGATTCAAATTTCTCCCAATGTTCTTGGCTCCCATGTTCTTAATCTTGTTAAGCCCTTATACTTCTTGCATATGTAAGCGTCCTTCTTGTTCTATAATATTTGGTTTTTTAATGAATCTTTAATTTCCTTTCTAACCTCGTTATTGCTAGCCTCCCTATTAGGCTATAATTAGTCTTGCTTCTAGTTAGTCATAATCTCCTGTTTAATAGGAATTTGTTTGTTTTAAATTATTACTAATCTCTTTGTTCATCTTCAACTCTTCCTCATGTAGCTTGTTGTCAGCCTTTATCTAAAATGTGGTCCAATTGAAGAAATTTTGAATTCTTTTGGCTAACCCAAGTGGATAAAGGGACTTGGTTTGGGCAACAAGTTTTCATGGCCCTTCCAATTGGTATAATTGAGAAAATAGCAAGGCCATATAATAATTGGATCCATTTTGAGTCCTACCTTAGACTTGTTCTTTAATAACCAAGGGTACTCTAAGTTTTAAGTCTTTTCTAATCCACAGTTTGGTCACCAAATTCTTGTGTGATTGAAGTTGATTTGCTAATATTTTCATCAAGCTCCCCTTCGGATCGGGGTGGGATGTAGAGCTTCACCGTAGGGTAGTTGTGAGTGTGAGTGTAAGTGTGTGTGTGTTTGGGGGGGGGGGGCGGGGGGCTCGGGGTCGGTCTTCGATGTCTACTTTAGTTTCTTTAGACTTTTGAATCTTAGTGAGGAGTTCACTAAGCAAAACCCCCTGCATCATGTGCACTCAACAAAGGGTTTTTAAGTACCCCCTTATGTACATTTTATGTAACTCCCTATGTATGTATACTTTTGTAACCCCACAATAAAACCCCTTCTATTGAATTCACATGTTACTTACAGATTGCTTAGTGAAAGCCTAAGGGCACTCTCAAAGTCCCTTATTTAAGCATATATCCTTCGAAGGGATAAAGAGATAGAAGGTGTTAGGGAAGGGTCGCCATGGTGGTGGGGGAAATGGAGCAATGGAAAACTATTAGATACAAGGGGCCTAGATAGGGTGCTTGTGAGTAGCTTTAATAGGATTTCCATCACTTGGCTATACCAATCTATCTTGATGAGACCAAAGGATGAGCTTGGAAACGACTTGGTAAGCTCTCAAGCATGTTGAGAGCAAATCACCTAGTCATTAATTCTTTATTAATTGAAAGAAGGTATGGGTTGGAGATTGGTAGTTTGAAGAGCTTTTGGGTATGGCAAGGTAAGTAGAGCACAGTTGGCCTTACGGCAACGAGGAGGAGGGGGTCTTGAGTAGACCCTTGAGTTTCTTCACTAAGGGAGATTTGGAACCAGAAATGGATCTTTAATCTAATAAAAAGGAAGGGGGGAATGACATAATGACATTTGAATTGAAATGTCGAGTCACCTTTTTTAAAAAAGGGGTGTTGATCAAACATTCATCGCATCTTGTGGGTTCTCTCTTCATTACTCCTACCCACCAATAGTCCCCCCTCTTCTCAGTACTATCAACCACACTTTGTCTCCTACTCAACTCCCACTCTCTCTTCTTCCACCTTCACTTTAGCCATCCACTAGCCCCAAGCTAGCTTCTAGGTCACTATTTGAAACCTCTATAGATCATGTGTGTTCAATGTGTATTATTAAAACCCCTTTATTTGTAAATTTTAAGGCTTTAAGATGACCCCTTCTTTTGTACAAACTTATGAATTCTTCCAATAATCCAATTAAAAGCCCCTTCTACTACTAGATTTTTAGGAAAAATGTGTGGTTTTACTTTTTTAAAACCACTTCTATTAAACCCACATGCTATATCTACATATGATGAGCAAACCCCTCGAAGACACTAGCCACACTTTCCCCTTCATCTCCTAGCTTAGCCACTACCTCCTCCCTCCCCACCCCCTCCTCCCTTGCTCTAGCCACCAATTCGTCCTACCCTCTATCCCACCACCTCCTCCTTTGTCAACCATCCTATAGATCCTCTCCCATATTTTCCAACTACCACTCATCTCTTCCTCCTCCCTCCATCTCCCACCTCTCCCATTTCCGTCTCCTACCTTTCATGCCTCGTCTCAACCTCCCATCGCCTTCATCTCTTCCTCTCTCTATCTTTCACTTCTCCTATCTCCATCTCCTCTCTTTCATCCCTCCTATCTCAACCTCCCATCACTTTCACTACCAGTATCATCTCTTCAACCATCGTGTAGTTCCTTTATCTTCAAATCTCTTCCCCAACACCTCTGTGATAATTACCGCCTGGTGGTGGTGGCTCTTACCAGCCACGTTTATGATGGCTAAGATTCCACTGGACTAGCAGTTAATTACTAACCACCGCAGTGACCCGCAATTACTCACCTTCTAGTTACCACCATCGGGCTTGCATGCATGATTACTACGAGTGCAGTAAATTACCAATCACCGGACTTGCATGGTCAGTAGAGTACTAGAGTGCATGATAATGAGTGATTAGAGATGATTAGGCTTCGTGATTTACTTTTAAGGTAATTCCCTCCTTGCATATCCATCTCCCCATATTCCTCTTCCTCTCCTCACCTCCATCTCCCCTCTCTCCCACCTACTATTTGAGCCTCCCATCACCTCCTCCTCTATTAATGTCCTCTCTCCAACCACCATGTATCTCCCCAATACTTCTGATATACACAGTTTGGGTGATTCATCCATTTGATTTTTTTTGTTTAAATTGTACCCAAGTTAAATTTCATAAAATGACCTTCAACCATGTGGATTTGTATAGCAAGTCACAAGGTAAATCCTCGACATGATATTACCAAATGTTGGGAAAGATGAGATGCTGCACATCAAGAAGACTTATTAAGGTGTTAAGTCCCCTCCCCCTCCCCGCCCCTCTCCCCCCCCCTGCCACAACAAGAGACGACTCGATAGAAACAAAATACGTGATACCTTCACATCATGCTGAAGAGACACCATGGCACCTAGTTCTGCATATTGAGAACTAGTTTGAGTTTTGAGCTCTTGAGCATAGCAATCAGCAATGGTGCTAGCAACCCCTTTGCATCAACCCACACTGACTTGTATGAGTTACTCTTTTGATTATACTCTGTCTCATATATGGCAGCGAGGCCTCCCAAAGATGTAAATCTCTCCCTCTCTCTCTCTCTCTCTCTCTCTCTCTCTCTCTCTCTAGAATCTCACAGAAACAATACAAATCGACCTACTGGCATCGTCACATCCACCTGTAGGATCACACAATCAAGCATAAATCAGACCTTCTAAATATTAGCACAACCTTCATTAATATCTTTCAAATGCAACTCCAAGGGTAGATAAAATATTAGCTTAAACTCCTTTTCTATATATCTCCATGAATCCAGGAACATGCCCAAACTCATCCTCTAAATACACAACACATTCTGCAGCTCAATCTCATGACAGTCACTCAAAAGGTTGAAAATCATAAACTCCATCACGCATAGCAAGGACTAGCTACTATGACATTCCCACTGACGTCATCAACGACAGTGGGTGTAAACCATGGTATAAACATATGCTCTCACACATACAAATCCACACACCCACACATACTAGAGCATCCATTTATACAAAGGTCTTCGTATCCAGTTTGTGTCAGCACTCTGGTGATGAAGGGCAAACTCAGCCGTGACAAAGGCTATCACAAAATAATCATTCCCATCCTTCAAGCAGCACTGCAGTAGTCATATTTACCTAATCTTCCCAAAAACCTGACAAGCATTATCTAGCACAAAAGCATCAAGGGACAATACATTTCATGGATACAGGAAGGGCAATACAAACAAGGTTCTCAAACATGCCTTGCAACAAAAATAGGAAAATAGATAAAATCCAAAAAGCACAACAGCTCTGATTCAAAATTTGCAAGATGCAACAGGGCCAACGTTAGATAGGAACCCCAAATGATTAGCTTTCAATCTGGAGAATGGGAGTGCTATCCCACCATCATAGAAGACCTAGTTATGCACAGGCCCCAATGAGTGAAAAACACTGAACAAGCAAGGATTTGTTCTGGAAAGAAAAATAGTAATCCAAGATCACTATAGCAAAGCTACCACCTAATGGTCAAACAGAAACCATGACTATCTGCAGTATAATATGCCGGAACATTTAGATGCAATTAGCCTCAATGCAAAACAGGTAAGGGGGCCTTGCCAAAGATGAACACAGTAGTACCAATAGACGGTATGTGCTACTATCAAGAAAGACACAATCAAGACATTGCCAAAAGATGGCAGTGTATTGAAATGACTTGATGCAAATCTGCAAAGTTTCAAGAATGTTGGACATTTCAAAGCACATATCAGAATGTTCTAACAATGACAACAGCAATTAGTCATCTTGCAAGTGTCCATATCTTTTCTTCCATTCCTTACAGGCTTCATCACGAGTCCGAAATTTCCAGATATGAGCCTGGATCTTTTCTTTTTCACGTGATTCTAAGATATCCTGCAACAACACAACAGCATCTAAAAACAAGCAATGGAAATCTATCTGTCAATCAAGACATTAAGTGCGACAGGTGTTCATCTACACAAACAGAAAAATGAGTCTAGAACTGTGGAATAAAGCACAACTGTCATGCTCCAACAACACACTTCAAAATTATATCTGTTTCAGAATATGAAGAGTAACGCCCTTTAATATTACACGCTGTGTAAAGTGCAGTTCAAACAAACAGAAAAATGAGTCTAGAACTGTGGAATAAAGCACGACTGTCATGCTCCGACAACACACTTCAAAATTATATCTGTTTCAGAATATGAAGAGTAACGCCCTTTAATATTACACGCTGTGTAAAGTGCAGTTCAAAATGATTGTTGTTAAACCAGCAACTGGAATCCAGAATAGAGAGGCACAAGTAGATCACACCTACCCTTCACAAATATCAAAACCATCACTGCGCTTTTTGCAAGGAACGATACAATACTGACATTTCATAAACAACAAGATCATTTTAATGCAATAGATTTGGTCTTGATGCACGGCACAGCGTCTCAAATTAGAGTCCCACCCACCATAGGCCCTCTCTACTCTGCACTAGTGTAATCTTCACAGGAATAGACATCCACACATGGATCTTTCACAAGAAGAACATTTTCACCATTGACCTCAAACCTGTCCAGCCCTACCCCTTCACTCATGAGCACCTAAACCAAGGATGTGTCACCAGGTCTGCTCTTAATTTGTGACAATGGCACTTCCATCTAATAAGCAGGGCCTCTATCTTCATTTTGCATTCCAAGCATGCCCTATAAATCTAACCATAGGCCTATAGGCCTTAGCCCTTTAACCCATGGTGACAAGAGAAACACTTGCATTAGTTTATACGAATGGCAGATTTCCCCCCTCCGTAGACCATTAGCAAGGCAAATAAATGTTTCCAAAAGCACAAGTTTGACGAAGGTAGTGGGAAAATCACATCAAGATGATCCAATCACCATAAAGGTCACGTTGAAAAGAGAGTGCAAGACAGAATGTGAGCGCAAAGGAATGCGTAGAGCAAGGAGCCACAATGTACTATCAAAAGCTCTTTAAATCAAAGCATTGAATTGTTCCATTGTATGCTCATCAAACCCTTTTTACATCAAGATAGTCCAATTGGACCAAGTTCAAGCTACAAAGCTCTTTAAATCAAAGCATTGAATTGTTCCATTGTATGCTCATCAAACCCTTTTTACATCAAGATAGTCAAATTGGACCAAGTTCAAGCTACAACACACAAAGGTACTTATCTTATTGTCTATAGCTGACAAGTGACCCTAATCCAGAACTTCCACAAGCTCACCCTTATGTAATCATAAAGCGAATCAACACATGAAATATTTCTCATATGCAGTTGGATTGCACATGACATCAAAGGGGAGTATTTCCAGACTCCAAAATCTTGCATTCCCTTTGTACTTTTGAATACAATTAACGTTGGTTTGCATTTACTCTCTGAAACAACCCTTACGTTAGGGATCCAGGATCTCCTCTATCTCTGTGCTAGCCTGCAAGCACAGTATGTCAGAATACAAACACAGGGACACGTGGTATCAACTAGTGCATCACCACCCAACCATCTATCCCTCAAGATCACCCTCAAGGTAGAGGTCAAGCAACCTCCAGCCGTAGTCCATCCCAAGTAAGGCTACGACTCGAAGAGAGTCAACACTTTTCGAAGTGCTATCGTCATCTGAACGATCTTTCCACTTAAGCTCTAGAATAGTCCTATACCTCAGCTGTCATTCCCTATAATCCAGAAGGCTGACATCAAAGACTGGATGTACCCAAACTCTATCAGGCAATTGCAACTCGTAAGCCGCATCATTGATCCTTTTAAGGATCAAAAACAGGCCAAAATAGTGATAAGATATCTTGTACACAGGGCCTGTGTGCATCACCTGAGAATCTTTTGGGATTCTCAAGTTAACCTGCTGATCTTCTGAGAAAACTCGAGGTGTCCACTTTTGATTAGCATAAAACTGCTTAACTTCTTATTCTTTCCCTTGCTAACTGCAACATATCTTGTTGCGATTGCAATCAGAGCTCACCTTGACGTTCTGTAGCGAACTACCCAAGGGGCTCTACGCTGATATCCATACATCAACATGAATGGACTGTTTCGAGTTGTTGAATTCTTAGCACTATTGTAAGCAAATTCCAACAAGGAAGAAAGTCTTCCCAAGGAGACATGAGCTAGCAGCAAGTCTTCAAAACTCTAATTAGCCTGTTCATTCTGTCCATCTGATTCAGCATGATCACCCGAACTCATGTCATGCTGAGCTGAGTATCCAACTTCTTGAATACAGCCCGCCAGAAATGCCTAGTAAACTTAGCATCTTTGTCACTGACCACTTCAGCCAGTAAGCCATAATGACTAAACAGCTTCTAAACAAATAAGGGAGCAAGCTGGGTGGTTGTAATGGTCTCTCTTGTAGGTACGAATCTGGCCAATCTGGTGAGTCGGTCAATATTAGCCGAATTCCATCATGCCCACGAGAGATTTGTAGTAAACCTACCACAAAATCCATGGAAATAACTTTGCCATTTATTATCTGATATTTCCAAAGGATGCAACAATCCACCTCGTCTCAAGCGCTCAGCTTTATTGACTTGGCATTGTTGACAACTTCGAGCATATTGTTCGACATGAACTTTCAGCTTAGGCCAAAAGAAAGTTCTTTTGACTAGATCCAAAGTTATTTGTACCCCTGGAGGTCCGGTGCTGGGACTGTCATGACATTCAAACAAGATAGGATACCTCGTACCTCTAACACCAAGTACACAAACCTTACCCTTTTAGAAAAGCAGACCATCCCAAAGCGAGTATTCTCGTAGTTTACTCCAAGAGAGGCACTCCCAGCTTGTACTTTATTCCATATACTTTGGAAGAATTCATCTTTCAGATAAAGGCCCGTGAGAGAGGTTATACCCTATGCTAGGCTTGAGGATGCATGCCCCTCAAATATCTAGAAAGACCCTGTACCAGGATATGTGATGCAATCTCAAAATTTTTCCTAAAAACCAGTGGCTCAACAAGGCATAAATCCAACTGAATGCTTGATTGTACCTGCAAAGGCAAACTCCAGTGGCACAAGGGCCAACAAACGCAAGCAATGCAGAGGGAAAAGAACTCCCAATGCAAGCAATAACAAAACTGAAAGTTTGCCAGACTAAAACCCAAGCAAATGAGCTGCAAAATGCCTGCAAAAAGGGCTCCAAATTGAGCTGAAAATCATCTCCCACAAGCTATATATGCATTCCTTCCAATATGCTTGCCTTAGCGAGCAATAAAAGACTATTTTTTATCTATGTTTTTAAAAAACCAGCAAGTTTCGTTCCCAACTGTATGGACTGAAAATGCACCCAAAGAAGAAGAACGTAAATTCAAAGAATTCAACAAGCTGATGCTCCTCCCCGGCTCTCCCCTTGCTTCTCCCCCCTAGCTCTCCCCTCAGCCCCTCCCCTCCCCCTTCCCCGCCTTGCCTCCTCCCCCCTCGTGGGCTTGGCCTTCCCCCCATGATTGCTGTCCCTCTTCCCATGGCTATGCGGGCTGCTTCTCCACCCCCGGCTGCCTCCCCTCCCCACCCTAGGCTCCCTCCCTTCCCCACGGGCTGCCTCCCTGATCAGCCTCCTCCACACGCCCTCCTCTCTCCTCCTCTCCTCCTCCTCCTCCCCCTCCTTCTCGTACAGCTCGTACAGCTCATCGCCTCTCAGTCCGTACAGCTCGTCACCTCTCAGCCCGTACAGTCCATGGCCTCTCCAGGCGTGTCCTAGGCGCAGCCCTAGGCAGACTCCAGCAGCCTCAGCCCTAACGTCTTAGTTCGACGCAGCAGCCTCAGCCCTCCCACCTCACTCCGAAGCAACAGCAACTATCCTTCTCAATTCGAATCAGCAGCACCAGTAGTACTAGAAAAGCTGGGGTGAGACCCCTTGCCCAGTTTGGGGGTTAGTTAGCTTGGGGTCCTGTAGATATGGCCAGCATGGAGTGGCCTAGCCTCTCCTCGAAATCCAAATCCCGCCTCCCCCCCCCCCCCCCCCGAAACCAATGACTCCAACTAATCGCTTACAGTACTCCACAGTTGCAGCTAAGACGCCTTCCCCATATGCATATACATATTATAAAGGAGGTTTAAATCGGCCTATCATTGGTCACCATGAGCAGATCTTTTATTTACAGCAAGACGTGCGTGACTTAAAGAGGTGTTAGAAATGGACCAACAGAGGGTACGCACATCAGAAGACTGATAGAATAGCCCAAAAGCTCACACAGTGTGTGTGTGGGGAGTGGAATCACAAACTTCTTTAACTTATGTGCATCAAATAGATGTGCAGACTCATCAATAGACAATAATCCAGTCAGATATAGAAACCACCAAAACAATATATTTACGTCCAAAGCTATGGACACAATACAAAAGAGATAGATCCAAAGTCCCACCAGAGCATGGTCCTCTGATCTTACCACAAGATACTTCTACTATCTGCCAGATATCCCTAGACTTGAGCCCGCGTGCTCCACCTCGAGCGTATGTAGACTCTCTGTCCATATCTCAGCACCTTACTTCCTTGGTAGACAGCCTAGGTCTCAGCCAATGTAGAGCTAACTCTGCAGCACTCCTAATCCTCCTTGACCTCCCTGAAGTAGGCCCAAGTATAGGTCTGTTGCTGCTCCTTATTGCTCCTAGAAGGCTGCACTGCTGGATAAATGAATGAGGCACAATGGCCTCCTTTTATAGGCCCAAGGCCTGCCCCAAAAAACCGACCAGCAGCCTCAATCTGGCCGACCCAACCAGGCTGCTGCAAAACCGCCCTAAACGGCTCTCATAACAAGGGCCTTCGGCCCACACTTCCAAGGCAGATGCCCTCTATATATGTAGGGTCCAGCCCAACCTTTGTGCAGCCCTGTTCCAGGCCTGATAGGCTGGCTGTGACCAGCCCTATCATCCTCCCAAACAACTGACCAAGGTGCTGCTGCTCCCTTCCATGGTTGCACCACCTGAAGGCTCTATTGCCGGCTCTCCATTTGCACACAGATGCCCTCCACATAGGACCTTTATCTATGGAATCCCCTGCCATGTCTTCTGATCCTGACTGACCTCCTGCCAGGCTAGATCCAGGACTTCGTGTCCCCGCCATCTGCTCCTTCCACAGATTCCGTCTGTTGCAGCCTTGCTGGTCTCTCCATGTACCTTACTTTTCTTTCTCTGATCTCTGCCCCCATGGCAGCCATAGTGCTGCCCATGTGGCCGCCTCTCAGAATCTAGGTCCACCCCCCCCATGCTCTCCTCATATGGGGGCTTACACATGAGGAGGTGACCTTTCCAACACCCCTCTCACTGACACATCTAGGCCCAATGCCAACACGTCAATGACAATGCTCCAGTAACTCCTTGGTCGTAGTTCTCTGGAACATTTCAATGTCGAAATCTTTTCCTGGCTTTTCATCCAGTGGCTCCTACTGCATGAGGTCCGCTTTCACTTCCGCACACCATCCTACTACACAGGTCCATCGCTAGTAGCACCTCTTGGTACCACCACCTTCAGTCACGTTCCTGCCTTCGAACTCCAGCAATCCATACACCATGATCTTTCAGTTGTCCCCCTCATTATGAGGGGGACAACTCGAGCAATCTTTTCCTGGCTCCGGCTCCACCAAGTCCGCTTCCACTTCCGCACACCATCCTACCTCTTGGTACCACCACCTTCAATCACATTCCCGCCTTCGAACTCGAGCAATCCATACACCACGATCTTTCAGTTGTCCCCCTCATAATGAGTGAGCAACCTGGAGTCTTTAAGGCAACGTGCTCTAAGGGAGAAATAGAATATCTCCAAATAACCTGGACCACGAACTCTCACTAATCTCTCAAGCAGGTACTCTTCTAGCTTCAATACACCTTGTCCATCGCCTTCCAGCAATCTATGTCCGACATTTGAAGAAGCACCCACACTTTCCCTTCTGCCTTCGAAGAAGGCCCATTCCTTCTAATCTCACATTACCTGAGACATGAAGAGCAGATTCTTTCCACAGCATGCCATAAAGGCTCAAATTAAGAACATCAAGTACATACCAGACTTTATACTGCCTGTGTGCTTTCTCTAAAAGCAAACCATGCACCTCATCGAGGTACGTACCAATAACATGTGCAATCCTGTACTGCCTCCTAAATTACAGCAACCATCTGAACATGAAACCCTAGGGCACTCCCTAGAATTCACCCTCGTGTCAGTATCAACAGCCACACACCTGGAAGATTCCAAGCACTCCATGCTGTCCTTCACCTTCACGAAGGTTTCTGACTCCCCGTCGGCCCACATCTCAATGTCAGACATCTTCACTGTGGCTTCTAGGTCGGCATATCTGACCTCAGTAACACATGGAGATGTCACCAAGAATAGTAATTCGATTACCACATTAGCTTTGGCTTTTGTGTCACCCTCTGAATCTAAGTCGGACTCCTTCGTGTTTTTCTTATCCAAGTTCTTTCTGCAATCGGCCTGGTGTGTCACAATAGAAGCACTTCTTCTACTTCCTCTTCTTGGAAGTGTCCTCATCATCAGAGTCATCCTTCTTGGACTTACCATCGTTAGGGTTGCCCTTCCCTTTGCCAGCAAGTCCTTGTCATCTTTGTCATCGTTGTAGAGCTCTCCCTAGCTTCTTCCTGGAGCAGTCATGGATCCAACTCCTCAAAAGTCAGAGGTTTTGTTCTCTCTCCTGCTATCACAATCGTAACAAAGCTTTTGAAACTCTGTGGTAGTCTCCTCAGTACCATCAAGGCCAAATGGCACGAGTCCACCTTCTCACCAACTAATGCTAGTTGATCCCTTACCACCTTGACCTTCGTCAAGTAGTCATACCGAATCTCCCTCATGCATATCCAAGTTGTAGAGCTGATGCTGAAGAGAAGTAAGATCCGTGATGTGTTATCTGTCTCGTACAGATCCTTCAGAATGGCCCACGCCTCTACTGACGTGTCGGTCGTCTGAAGCAAAGAGTCTGCCGTAGTCCCTATGATCAATGCCAGGGCGTAGGCATCTCTATCTTTCCAAGCTTCGAGCTCCTCTCCATCTATTGGTATGAGTATTCCCCCATTGTTGTCCACCACATCCTCCGGCTACACCTCCGTTCCCGTTGTCAATCTCCACAATTTCCGAGCCACTAAATGACTCCAAATCTTCACCTTCCAGATAGGGTAATTCGTCCCATTCAGTTTCCCAGAATCTCCAAAGTTAGGGATGGTGAAAGAAAGAAATCTGGGGAAGGAGGAAGGGAGAGAAGGGATTGAAGAGGCTTCTGAAATTGACATCTCTACTACTAAACCACACAGCAAAGTCGAACAAACTCAACCTTCTATAGATTAGAACTCCGTATGCACCTGACTGAACCTAAGTCACCCTCCTTCTCGCAAGGGCATTGTCCTCCAGTCGTGGAAGTCGATTCCCAAGAGCTTCTAAATCAGGGTCGTCCTTCAACAACATCCCTGCCTTCAGGCTCCCACACTTGTGAGCCTCCTACTTAGGCTTTGATACCATGTTAGAAATGGACCAACAAAGGGTACGCACAGCAAAAGACTGATAGAATAGCCCAGGAGCTCACATAGTGTGTGTGGGGAGTGGAATCACAAACTTCTTTAACTTATGTGCATCAGATAGATGTGCAGAGTCATCAATAGACAATAATCCAGCCAGATATAGAAACCACCAAAACAATATATTTCTGTCCAAAGCTATGGACACAATACAAAAGAGATAGATCCAAAGTCCTACCAATGCGTGGTCCTTTGATCTTACCACAAGATACTTCTACTATTTGCCGGATATCTCTAGACTTGAGCCCGCGTGCTCCACCTCAAGCGTATGTAGACTCTCTGTCCAGATCTCAGCACCTTACTGCCCTGGTAGACAACCTAGGTATCAGCCAATGTAGAGCCAAGTCTGCAGCACTCCTGATCCTCCTTGACCTCCCTGAAGTAGGCCCAAGTATAGGTCTGCTGCTGCTCCTTATTCCTCCTAGAAGGCTGCACTGCTGGATAAATGAACGAGGCACAATGGCCTTCTTTTATAGGCCCAAGGCCTGCCCCAAAAAACCGACCAGCAGCCTCAATTTGGCCTCCCCAAACAGGCGACCAGGATGCTGCAAAACCGCCCTAAAGGACTCTCATAACAAGGGCCTTTGGCATGTTGGGATATCTCAAGGTGTATGCCTCAGGCACACCTTGGTTTCTATGTGTGTGTGCTAGAGGCACAATTAGGTGCCCATAAGCACAGTTAGGTGGTGATAGAAGCCACATAGAATGATTGAGAGAATCTAGGAGCAGATTGAGGAGATGATTGTGGAGCTCAGAGGTCATCAGTGATGTCAGTGATCATGTAAGAGGTGCCTACTTAAGGACCTCATCTTTCTTCATTCCATAAGCGAGATTTCTGAGTTTGTGTTCACTTCGTGCTTTCTTTTCAGTTTACAGTATCAGAGCCCTTTGATCCCCCTTGAGCCCATTTCTGCCACATCATCTTCTTCTTCTTCTTCTTCATCTTCACCATTTCTCCTCTTTCTTCCCAAATCTTGCTAAAGCCTGTTCTCCCTCAGTTCTCCGCCTTTCTCCAAGCCCTTCCTGCTGGAGATACCTCTCAAAGGGGCGAACCTTTGGCTGCAAGGAATTAAAGCATCTTCATCTCTACTGGTCGCCATTTCGCGCAGATCGTCGAATCTCTTTCCTGCGATTTCTCTGAGACTGCTTCATCTTTCTCTAATTCCTTTCAGGGGAAGCTTCTCCATACCTTGGGCTATCTTGTGCTGAAATCTGAGCAGCAATGGCTGCATATTCAAGGAGAAAACAAAGAAAAACCAGTCGACTTTGAAGAAGCAAGCTATGGCGACCTGACGCGGATTTGCGCCTCTCCTCCTCAGTGGATTCTCTCTGGTATATGAGCTTTCTTTTGCCTCAGAAAGCCCCTTTTTCTTTGCTTTGGAGAGTGAGATACAAGCCCTCCAAGTTCAGGCCTCTGTTTTTGACAGTTTTGACAAGGTTGTGAAAGTGATGCTACATTAGATGCTACTTTAGCATTTCTGAGGTTTTGAAGTTTTGAAAAGCATTAGTACAACTGTGGCTACAACTTTCTTTTAAGTTGCTATACCTAGATTTGATTGGAAAGCTTTCATTTAGCCACCTCTGTGAAGCATGTAAGTGAAAGCATCATTGATTGAAATTTGGTCACAAGTCTTTGCTACATTAAATGCTTATATTTTGAAGCTTTTCAGTTGCTATTCTAGCCTTGTAAGAGAGAAGACACTGCCCAATTCTTGGGTTAGACCCTCTCATGGCTTGCTTATGCAAAATATGTGAAAGGCCAAAACATAAAGCAATGTCTTGTTATGCTACAAAGGAAGAGAATGCCAACATGGCTTCCTTGTTGAAGATTGCCAAGATAATGGTTGCCAAAAAGGAAGCAACTTCAAAGACAGAAAATGCCAATCTACTTTCAGTTGATGTGCCTCCACAAGATGAGGCATCCTTTGAAGATTATGCTTTTTGAATCATCTCCATGTATGCTCCAGATCTCTCTTTTTGTTGAGTCAAGGTACTCAGCTTGGATAGTCCTCCAAAATGAATGAAATAAACTATTGTGTGTTTTGTAAACACCTCTGGTCACCATATTATGTAGGCCATGTGTATGTGTTTTTTCTCCATGGTACCTCCTGCAGACATTGTGTGCATGTACATGCAGGGGAGATAACCATTGGAAGGTCTTTTGTAATAGATTCATCTTAAGTAGCCACATATTTAGCCCGAACTTCCATTTTAATCTTGTCGTTCAGTCCATAGATATAGTCTTTCAATTGAACCGACATAGGGAGAGGGTCTGTTATTTTCATAACACATTCCCTGAACTTGTCAATGTACTCCGCCACCGACAAATTCCTCTGGCGAAGGTTTCTGTAAGCATCCCAAGCTCGAGACTCTTCGTCAGGTGGAAGAAAGTGTTTCTTAAATTCAGCCTTAAACCCTTACCAGGTGGTAGGGGCAACTTGATCTTTCTGTTGTTTTATCCACCACCTATCCGCTGCCTCAATAAACAGGTAAGTGGTCTCGCGGATTTTCTTTAGATCAGATCTGATTTCACAAATGGCGAAGGCTTCTTCCCACTTATGTAACCAAACCTCGATCACATCAGAACTGCGCTCGGTCATCCGACCAGCGTACTTTTTCGGTCTATAATTAGCAATATTAGGTACCTTGACCTTCGCACGTTCCGACAAGTGTATACTGGGCTCTGGCTCTGCTGGAGCTTTGCCCTTATGGTCTAGCCGACAAGGCTTGCACCATCTCTTCAATTTCATTTTGACCAGCGTTCACTTGAAGCTGCTGGCTCATGATCTGTTGTAAGGCATCTTCTAGTACAGAAATCCTACCCACCAAAGTAGGTGTTGTGTGATGGGACACTTGTTGCGTAGATCGCACTCTAGATTCACCATGATTTACCCAAGAATCTTGTCCCTCTGCCTCCGTTCTTTCAAAAGAGAAAATAGATTTATTTTTTTTCACTTCAAATTCCCCTTTGCTGTACAGGAATAATAGACTGCAAACTGAAAATTTGTATAGAAGGGAAAAAAAGATGCTCCCTGGAAGCTCCACGTAACGCAGATGTCCCGAACTTATTTCTTTTGCCAAAGCCTTTGCAAACCTCGAAAATCTGCGCCACCAACCAAGGCACTCACATACTTCGAGTTTCTTCAGCCAACTCGAGTTTCTACTGCTCCATAGCCGAATTCGGACGTCCTTCTTTCTTGCACTCACCTAAGCTATTCGCTTCTCTCTCAGACGTAGTCCCTCTCTTTCGGAATCAGCCTGGTCTTCTCCAGCCTGGTCTCTGTTTCGGAATCAGCCTCAGCCCACGGGCTATTTACGTGACCACATCCCAGATGCGCAGCCCTTCCACGCATCTTCGGTGCTGCTCATCAATCTACCGTAGCTGCACTGCTCCCATTTGCTGCCTTGAGGAGCTGCTAGATGGCCCGTCAACCGAACCAAAATCCCACTCAGCTCCCTTCTAGTCTCGTCGACCGAACCGGTACCTGACTAACTCCGTTTAGCCAATCAACCACGCATCGCCGTCGAGCCACCCACATAGCCATGACGCTGCCCGTGCGTCGCCCATCGCCACGCCTCAATTCGCTCTTTAACGCTACCCAGATAACCTCCGTAACCTTTGCCTAATGCCAACGAACAAAACGGCTAAACCCGTGACCACTTTAATAGCACACGTCGTTCGTCGTCACACGCCCTGTGCTCCCTTCATACGCAATCCCCTCGTCCAGCCTGAACGCTCTGATACCAAATGAAACACTCAATTACTAATCTCTCTTTTTTCGTCGATTCACAGGCACAATTCACAGGCGCTGGCATCCAATTTTCCTCCCAGCCTATCTCATGGATTGCATGCACACAAGATACGTAATTCCTTTTCTTTTCATGCCTATCCACAAGCCCACAATTCCCTAGATGGTTCCCTTCTGCCACATGTCATCATTTTAGACCTTTAGCTTGGTACACCATTTACCCCTCTCTTGGGGCACAATTAAAACATTTGCCCCTTGGCATTCTTACACATTTAGGTGCACCTAGGCCTTAGCACTCAGAACCACCTAGTCGATCCCAATACACCCTCACCTAGGACCTTGGCAGTTACTTCCCTTGACCATTTAATTTACACACATAAAATATTACAGAAGTTGGTCCTCTAAGGGAAAATGCCCACCGGTCTTTTCGAGGTCATGCTATCTCGGCTAGAGCATAACAACAATAGAGGGGATCGTGTCCTTATGTGGAAGGAGCTTTTCTCTTGGGCCCCATTACAGATTCTTGGATTACAAAAGGTGACTTCAACATGGTTGAGTTGCGTTCAAATAAGAAAGGGGGTAGAGAGGGAGTCATTCACTCCTTGAAGAGAGCAGCTTGGGATGCCTTCTTGTTTCGTTTTAGTGGCAGAGATGCTTGGTTTGATGATGCTTTTCACACTCAACCTCAGTATCTCCTATTTTCGTGGTCGAGCACGAGATTGCACATGCCTGTACATGGACGGGTTGATAGATTTTATGTTGATGATTGGGCTCTGGACAGAGGTGGGGCAGTGTGCATTGCCACTGGGGTTTCCACCTCAAATCACTTTCCTGTGGTTCTGATGATTTCCAAGTCTCATTTGAGAGGACACTCTACCAATATCACGATTCAAGATGTCTTTTATGCAAAGGAGGACCTCACAGAGGATGTTTTGCAAACCTGGGTATCACATATGCAGGGTGGAGTGCCGTCTCCTTAATTTATGACTGCAGCCCTTACTAGTATTAGTGACTTTTATCATTCAGTTGCTAGTACCAAGAGACGTGAGATTGGTATTCGCAAGCAGTTGGCAACCGTGCAAAGGGAAGAGCAAAAATGGCCTACAAGAAGCAGCCTTGTTGCAGAAAGGACTCAATAGCAGATATTGCTTGATCAAACAGCAGAGCATGCCTTTCATGTCTGTAAGTCATTCTGGACTCAGATAGGGAGTAGAGTCAAGAAACACTTCTTCTATCCTCTTGACCCTAGACATAGTAGAGATAGTGTCTCGCAAGTCATTGACTCAGACAGGGTGTTGCAGATAGACCGGGATGCCGTCTTGCGCATAGCTACAGACTTTTATGCCTCCCTCCTCATAGCAAATCTTGACACACAAGCTAGAGATTATGCTATATATGCTATTTAGCAAAGCATTCCATTGTTGGTGAAACCGGATATGCAAGTCTCACTGGATGCACCCTTCACCAACTCAGAGTTCAGGACTGCACTCTTGAGGGCGGTTCATATGGACTTTCTTCCTCTTTCTTTATTGCATTTTGGGATATGATTCAGAATCACATCATCACAGCCCTTCAAGGAAATTTGGACTCTGGTTCACTTACTGAGGGTCTAATTCATCTCATCCCAAAGGGAGGTTGTAGAAATTTAGTGTCCCAATGGAGGCCCATCACTCTCTTGGGAACCTAATACAAAGTCATGGCCAAAGCAATCAGCCTACATTTACAGTCCATACTTTCATATCTTATTCATGATACGCAGACTAGTTTTGTGCGGTGGCAGAAGCATTTTTGATAATAGCTTCTCATTCTGCGAGGCTTTAGAGTGGACAACCAGAGACTAGCCATTCTACTCTTGGATTTTGAGAAAGCTTATGAGAGAGTAGATTGGGGCTTTTTGGAGGGCATCCTTCTTTGTTTTGGTTTTACAGATGCATGGATGAGAGGGATTTCATCTTTATACAAATCAGCCCATAGCCAGGGGCTTATTGGTGGGATAAGGGGAGAGGGTTTTCATATTTTCAGATCAATCTACCAAGATATCCTCTTGCCCCCTTCCTCTTTTTGTTTGTAGCTGAAGCTATGAGCATCTACATTACATCTCAAGCTGATATTTTTGGGCTGAGACCTCCATTGAGACAGGAATAAGAGCTGCTGAATCACTAGTGAGCTGGCAGATGATACTGCTGTTTTTTTGGATGCCATTCCACAGACGCTCACATCTTTAAGGACAGACTTGGATTTATTTTGCACTGTTGCAAGGGCACACATCAATTGGCACGAATCCAATGGATTTTGGATCAATGACCTGGACACTCTGGATTGGGGGAATGACATAGGATTTACTTGGATTCAAAGGGGTATTTCAGTCACATATTTGGGATGCTAGGTCGATATGGGCATCTCTCCAACATAGCAGTTTGCTCTGATGTTGGAGAGCATAAGGAGAAAGCTTCTCTTTTGCGGCTCAGCCAAGCTTGACCTTGCCTCAAGAATAGTGGCCATGGCTTGGTTTGTTTGCTCTAGCTGGTGCCGCTCCAGGGATTGTATCACTAAACTTAAGAGACCGGTAAGGAATTTTATATGGAGTGGACTTGACGGCACAGAAGATGTTACAGCCAAGGTAGCTTGGGAGACCATGATTCTCCCCAGTTCAAAAGGGGGTCTTAATATAATAGATCCACATTTAGAGTGCAGGGCCTTGCTCTACAAGATAGTTATGCGGGGACCTATGCCTGGGCAGGAGCTGTGGAGGGACTTTTCAATTCGCAGCATACAGTCGCGCACACCTTTGTCAGCAGGAGACTAGATGGATAGTACCAGATGGATCTTACCTCAACCATCTCAAATCTCCTCCTTCCCCTCTTATGGTTGCTATCCTGAAAACATGGGCCAGCTTCAAGAGTACTCTTCAGAGGGTTACTCCTCTCTCTCGAAGAGATCGATAGGCAGCCCATCATGTGGAACGATAGTATATTGGATGAGCATGGCAGACCTCTTGGTGCTTCTCACTACATGCAATGGTCCACTTGGGAGAGGGGGCCTGCCTCTACTATGGGATCCTGGAAAGCTTTTAAAAAGCTTCCAGAGGATAGGAAATCTCAGATGGTAAGTCATCTTAGCGAGAGTGTAGGAAGAGCTCAGCAGATCAATGTAACCTTGCCAGTGGATTGGATTGAGACAGATGACATGCCTATTACTTGTTCCACTTGGATGGCTGTGTTCACAAGTACAGGCATTCCACTTCAGGTTATTGCAGTTCGAGATAACATGAGGAAGGCCTGGTTTTTTATGTGCATTTGGGAGGCAGGCTGTCCAGATCCACAGATGATAAATTGCTAGAGAGCATTTCAGCCCGTTAGGATCATGGGTTATGTAAAGCTTGGTTCACATTTAAGTGGTAACTGGCTCCTAAGCCTCTTCTCCTTTCCCTAGGATCATGGAGGTTATGGCTTTATGGAGGGGCTCCCATAAAGTTCTTGTAGTGGACCCAGGAAAGTGGGTGTGGATTAACAAAGGGTACCAAGAGAAGAGCCAACCCTTCTTTCGCTATACCGTCAAAAATCCAAGAGATTTCAGCTCAGTAGTAAATCACTCTCTTCTTCTAGCTTTCTATTCATGGTAGAATTGCAATGAACCTGTGGAGATCCAGGTTCGGGGCTGACCTTAGGGCCTACATGTCCTCATTGTCTTTCTACTATGGAGACTATTCAGCATTGCTTATCATGGGATTGCAGACAGGCGAGGACTATTTGGAAGGGAATTCTCTTTTGGGGCCTCACCTATTTTTACAAAGAGATGACTCATCTTTGACCCTAGCAATCAGACGACACTTGGTCGAGTCGTGTTCTCTGGATGACGTTCATGCCTTACCCTTCAGGGCTGTGCATGCCTCGTAGACTCTTCTTGGGAGATATTGGCGAGCATATCGGCGTGGGATATTTGGAGAGCCAGATGCACAAAAGGACCAATTATTTTGGTCCTTATGTGCTTTGTTGTTGTTCCTCCTGCACATGTAGTAGAACGGCCCCTCGATAAGGTCCTTTACGAGGGAGGGGGGCACAAAAAAGAGGGGTGTCCTTCGCAATATGGCTTTTGGGTGCAGAAAGCAGCCTCTGACTGAGAGAATTGACCTGAGCTCCTCTCTCCATCTGTCCGTGCCAAAGGTGGAGGCTGGATGGATTCTGGGTTCACCCCTCACACACTTTGGCCAATATATGGATAGACACTATATATACATTGATGGCCATTTGGATGAGTATGCAAGGATCCTCTCTGGCAACTTCTGCTAGAGGGACTCTCCCTTCTTCTCTAAGACTTCCATAGGGTTGAGATGGCACTTTCAACCTCAACCTTGATTATTTTCTACCTCCTTTTAAGCAGTTTTTTTTCATGTACAGCATGATGTATTTCCGCCTAAGCTTGCTCTTGCGGGTTTTATTCATACTTAATGGAAGTCTTCTCCCCCCCCCCCCCCCCCCGCGGCCAAAAAAACACACCTAAAAGAGCGAAATATGGACTGTCCTTGCACAATACTGCCTGAGACAAGTTCAAAACAGCAAGGAGAAATCTCCAAAAGCCCCAAAACAGTCCCGAGAGTGGTCGAAAAGCTTCAAAACAGCAAAAGAGTCCTGAAAAACAACTCCAAAAGCATGTCCAGCTGTCAAGAAATAGGCGCCCAGCCTAGGAATGATTGCTGCCTTCAAAAATCAGCAACAAATCCCACAAAAAACAATTTCAGCTGGCCATGTCAAAAACAAGTCGAAAATGAGGTCGCCCAGCCGAGAAGAAGCTCTCAAAGTGCTCAAAAGAGGCACCCAGCCTTGGACTTGCAATAGGAGGCAGTGGCTGGTCCAAACCATGTCAAAATCAGCAAAAAAACCCTCTAAAAACTAGTCACCCAAGTCTAGAACAGAAGTAGAACTTCTCCAAAAATGGCACCCAAGCAAGAGGACCCTATAGGAGGTGGCTGCCCGCAAAAATGAACTGTTTTGGCCAGGTTTTTCACGACAAAAGTGAAGTTTTTTGCGATAGAATCGAAGCTAGAGGGCATAGAAGGTGCAGGGGGAGGTGTGGGAGCGAGGGGGAACCTAGATCTGATACAAAATGTTGGAAATGGAAGCGAGAGAATAGAGCTGAAGCAAGCTGGAATGATTTGCAGCAGCAACAATAAACTACAAAGCTAGGGTAGTCATAGAGATGAAACCCTAGAATTAACCCTAACTGGGGTCAAAAGATGTGGTGTGACTAACTCACCCAGGTTAGGGGTTAAAAACCTTAATAAAGAAAAAAAGTGCCCCTGGCCCCTTATTACATAACATTGGCCACTGCCTGAGGAAATATAAATATTTCTAACAATATATGGTACCTTTGCAAAACCCCAAGCAATAGGAATAGTTGTTACAACAATACCACCAAACATATTCTATACACTAAAGCTGGTAGACAGTGAGAAGGTCTAGGAGTTCCTCAATCAGATTAAAGTGGTTTAAGACCAATTAGCCTCAGTGGGAGAGAACCTGGACAACAAGAACCTAGCAAGACTTGTGTTGAGCAAGTTGCCACGGAGTTACTCTTAAAGCACAATGCTATGAATTTTATGGTAGGTTTCCCACGGCATTGTATTGGGACAATCAGTTCACACACAATTTTTGGAGAGTCTTATTTGTTTGTTTGGGCATGAATCTACAGCCTCCTTCATGGGACAAGTGAGGCCACGAACAAGGTCTGCTTTGAGCTTCTTAGGATTTATTTTCACGATCACTAGACTTTGTGGCAAAATTATTTACCAATGAGTCTGCTTACAATAGTACAACTCTAGCTAAAATTATTTACAATGAGCCTTTTCCATTTAATCTCATGCAATGAACTACTTGCAGCCAATGAGTTCCTATAAACAATGAGCAGTGGCTAGTTATCAAAGAAGGTAATTGACTTGCTGAAATTGGGAACTATATACCTAGATCCAAGAACATTCCCAAACTCATCCTCTAAAAACACAACATAGTGCAGTTTCAATCTCATGATAGTCACTCACAAGGTTGAAAACCATAGACTCCATCACACATAGCAGGGACTAGCTACTATGACTCAAATTGGGACTTGCTGAAAGACTTACACAAGGTTGACTTGCTGAAATTGGGAACTATGCCTCAAATTGGGAACCGTGCCAACACTTAAAGACTCAAGTTGGAAATCATATCATCTAAATTCAGCTTGCCTGGAGGTATTAAAGGACCATTTTAGATTTCACAAACAGTGATATGGACGAGAGAGAGAGAGAGAGAGAGAGAGAGAGAGTGTGTGGTCATGCATAAAGACATCATGGATACTTACGATTATGCTTTAGGTTGGGGCCTGGCAAGCACCACAAAGACCCCCTGGTCCCTCAATAAAAATGGCATACATATTTCTCTCCACTAAAGAGTGAGGCTAAGGCTATGAAGTTATTCATGACTGAGGCTATGCTCGCTGCTCTGGGTCTGACGCTACCTAGGAGATGTGCCCATGAGAAGATAGTACACGTAGAAGCTAGGGCTGTAGCACTGCTATAGAACATTAATGAGACAAAAACCAATAACAATATAATGTGATAATCAGTCGACTCAAGCACTTTGCAGAGAATGTAGTATAGCACACAGATGTCAAAGTTGCATTTCATCAGAGACAAACGACTTGGTGATGTAGCATTGTGACAGACCGCTTGGAAAAGAGCTTTTTGATAAACACATTCAAGCTCTTGGTTTGACTCAAAGGAAGGGCATTCCCATTAAGGGGAGTGATCGAAAGTACGAGCTGCTGCTGCTACTGTACTGGGTGCTGGGGCAGTTGGGGATACCACTGAGGCTAATTTGGCTCATACTGCTGCTGAAGTTAATGGGGCTCCTGCTGCACTGACTGCTACTGGTACTGGATATGGTCTTGAAGGAGAGTAAAGGCCTTCGTTTTGTAGTCTTTAGGGCTCCTATAACTGCCATCTCACAGACTCGTTTGTAAATGCTATTCACAGACTGGTCAGTATCTGCCATTTCCAGACTGGTCTATAATTGCCATTTTCAGACTGGTCTAGGGGTTTACACTCTGCATCTGAGCCTTTTAAAAAAAGGCTGCTGTAGATCCCTATTGCTGTTCTGGGCCTGACCTATTCTCAGTCCTATATATGGTCTAGACTGGCTGCTGCTGACCTGTCCCCAACATGTTGCTGCTGTACCTGTCGGGGGGCTGCAGAGCTGCCAGCAAGGCAGCCATGCCATGGGCTGCAGATGCCCAAAACAAAGAGTCAATGCATTCAATGGTAGCCTGCAAGCATCAACCAATGTTCGTTCATTCGATGGTTAGGCCGGTGCACGTGGTGGATCCAATTATGCCAAACAACAGATCCAAGTCATGCAAAGATATTATATCACTATGGACCTTCAAAGGGCCCACTCATTGGCTTTACATCACCGTTCTTCTGCAGCTCACAAAATTAACCTCAGCAATCATGTAAGAGCAAGAGAATCTATGAGGTATTTGATCCCATTAGTGTATGGTGAAATTTAGTAAACTCTCTATTTGTGGCTTCATCTTGACCATTTGCCCATGGATAACACCAAAATGATTGGGACCACAAACTCAATAAATTTCCTCAAGCCCAAAGATAGAAAGGCACAGTCCACCCTACAAAGTTCAAGCTCAATTCTAAAAGAACAAGTTCTCTAAGGCTTTTGTGAGGCCTTTTACTTGGTAATACAGATTCCAGATGATGGCAGTTAAATCTGCTGACCTGAACTTTTGCCTCTGGCAAGGTTTTCAGATGAAAGCAATCAAAGAGGTCACTCCATTTGCTTCTGCAGTTATCAAAGGTCCCTTCTCTGTAATACTCTTTTAATTGATGAAATGGTGCTGCACATAAGAACAACAAGACAACCTTTACTTAATCAGTGAAGAGAGGAAGAGGAAGAGAAAGAAACCCATTTATCTATCTGCTTTAAACAGTTCAAAAGCATACCAACCAGCCTTCACCAAGCATGCCACTTTTGAGCATATAATCAAAGAAAGATAAGACTTATGGTGATGACCATGACCACTGATTAAGCACAAGCCAAAAAAAAAGAGAGAGAGGTTACATAAACGGGTCAAGATTGGAAATCCTACAAAAATGTATATGCATATACATGTGTGTGTGTGCGCGCGCGCACGTGAGTGCATGCATATATATATATGTATATATACATATATATATATAGAGAGAGAGAGAGAAAGAAAGAAAGAAATTTTATTAAAGGTCCACGGAAGGCCATACATGGCCTATGGGACACAAAATCATCCGAAAGGAAAATACATCATCAACGATGCGCCAACTAGGTGGCCTCATCGTAAAACAGCTAAGATGCCAAAAATGGCTACAAAAATCCTAGATACAAAATGAAATGAAATAGAGTACCAAAAATGCCTAGATACAAAATGTAAAATATGAAATATGAGGAACATCGTCTTCCCTAAGGGGTCTGTGATCCAAAGAAATGATGGAAGTCATGGCCATCGACCATGCCTCCTGCCATGAGTGTGAAGATCTAGGCAAGTGTCAAGTGGGCTGCTGGCGGTGCCAAGTCTCCATGGAGCAATCTCCTCCGAAAATCTGCCATCATCCTCCGTCGTCTAGAAATAAAGCGACGGGTACGGCCTCTGTGTAAGACCATCCTGCGGTGCTGCCCGATCATGTCATATGTACATCCTCGAGGTGGAACCATCGGTGCTCTCTGGCAAGCTGGGCTATCTCTGTGCTCATGGTCCTGCGCCTCGTCCTGCTCCTCATGAATAACCAGGTCTCTCGCAGGGATGCGACGGTGCTCTCTGAGGAATCTCTCTCTATATCTGGTGATCTCCCTGATGAACAACGCTAAGCAATACTGATCCTCATACTCCATAATCCGAGAGAGAGGTCCAAATCCGTGCCCAAATAAACAGTGAAATCTGCCACGGATCTCATAATATAAAGGGCATCTGCAAACAAAGTGCTCCTCAGTCTCCACCTCCCCCATAGTGCAACAAGGGCATATCCTAGTCTCTCGCCTAGGTCTATGTCCGGTAGCTGTACGACGCATCCTACCGGCCTCAACGTCTAATCTGTGGGAAGATACCCTGAGCTGGCCCAAGGCAATCTTGAGTGAGTGCGACATATGAACGCCGATATATCCTGGGGATATGATGAAGCCATCCTCTGAAATCTTGAGAAAATGGTCACGATATGTGGCCATCTTCGTAGGAAGCTCCGTGGGATGAACCCAAGTGCGAAACGTGTGTAGCTGCAACAAATCTGCCCTGATAACCTGACTGAGCTCATGTCGAGTGAGAGGGAGACGAGGGGCATCTATGCTGTATCGAAATGGTGGCAGCCTATCCATATCCAAGCCCAACGAGGTGAGCCATGTGGAGAGTGTGTGGTACCAACAAAAAGTATGACCTCTCTCCGCTAACATCTGCGAGGATGTCAGTGCTAGCCACGGTAATCGTGCTCTGCCTGCTGCTGAGTCTCCGAGCGCCCTGATCTTATGCAAGTATGTAACTGACTGAAATGCTGCATCTAGCGCTAGGGGTGTAGCTCCGAACTCTGCGAGCATTTTTGATGCGGTACCATGGGCTTCGCTCTGATCAATCTGGAGAACATGATGATCTGTAACCTCTCTACTCGTCTCCAATCTGCAACACTGAGATCTCCTACCCAAAAGGGGCTAGCATACATGGCTGCAGGTCTCACCAGCGTATCGAAAAGTAAGGACTTCGTGTCGGGATGCTGAAAATGTGACTGTGCACACTGCCTCTCGAGAAGAGCCAAGGCGGCATACCCTCTACTGATCCTATCTCGTGCTGCATGCGTCATGGAGAAGATTGGACCTCTAAATGTGGCACCCAAATATGTATACTCCCTGACTAGCTCCACCTCCTGCCCATCAAATGTGAAAGAGAACTCGCCTCTCCTATAAACCTGGTATGACGTGTTGAAGACCATGACTTTGGTCTTCCCAAGGTTTACAGACAACCCTCTGTCCTGACAAAAGCTGTGGAGTGCATGGAGATGTGCCTGTAAACCCTGCTGGGAGGAAGAAATAAGAACCACGTCATCTGCATAGAGGAGAATCGGTATCGTGGATCCTACCAGTAAAGAACCTGTAACACCCATCGTCTGTATGTACATCTCTAACTCATCGATATAGAGACCAAAGAGTGTCGGAGACAAAGGACACCCCTGCTTCACCTCTATCGTACTGCGGACTTCCCCCGACAGCCCCGCCCGTGTCCTGACTCTACCTGTGACTCTCTCATACAAGGCCATGATCGCCCATTGAATCCCCCCACTGAATCCCAAGTCACGAAGTCGCTGGAAGAGTCTGAAATGCGGCACAGTGTCAAATGCCTTTCTAAAGTCCACGAAGCAACAATAGAGCCGTTGCTTACGTGACTTCGCCTCCCCTGAGTGTGAAGATATGATCTAGAGTCGAGTGCTCTGCACGAAATCCTACCTGCCCTCTAGTTCTCATACCTGTCGCCTCGGCATGGTCATTTATATGTCCTTCTAGAATGGTCGCATAAATCTTGGCCATGACATGGCCAATCATAATGGTCCTGCAGTTCGACGCCTCCAAAGGATCCCCCGACTTGTGTATGGGTACTATAGTATTTTCTAGCTAACTAGGTGGAAGACCTATACAAATGGACTCGTTAAAAAGACGGGAGAGGACTGTAGCTAAGGCATCAATCCCATGGGTTACATACTCCGCTTGCAATCCATCATGGTCCTTAGCTCTCCCAGTCTTCAAACGATGAACTGCTACTCGGACACTACTAGATGAGAATAAGGCAGAGGAGGTGGGTCTACGCACATGGGATAAGTCGATCTGTGGTTGGTCTGGAATATCATATAAAGTGGAAGTATAGGCAAGCCAAACCTGCGGGTCTGTAAGAGGAGTTTGAGATTTCAAGCGAAGGAATTTCTTCCAGAATTCCTTGGAATCACAGCTGAAAAGTAAACTTCTCAGCTCCTCATTCCGGGCTAGAAATTGGCACTTTTTGCGTCGCACCAAACGCTTGTAACTCTTCTTGGTCTCAATCAGGAGGGGAGACTTCTCCTGTGTCTCAAGGCGAAGCTTCCTGCGGAGTTCTTTACACTCCTCATCATACCATCCATTACAAGGCACAAGACCGACTGGTGGAGGACCGGATGTGTGGCAAGTGACGGGGAAGGACTTGTGGGCTGAGAGAGAGAGAGAGAAGAGAGAGAGAAAGAAAGAAAGAAAGATGTATTAATGTCTTCAGGAGGCCTCGCGGGCCTATGAGACAAAGGTGCAAAACCAAAAGTAACTCATACAACCCGCTATATATATATATATATAGAGAGAGAGAGAGAGAGAGAGAGAGATGTATTAATGTCTGTAGGAGGCCTCGCGGGCCTATGAGACAAAGGTGCAAAACCAAAAGTAACTCATACAAGCTGCTATAGACTGAAGCAAAGGGCTCACTAAGGCCCTTGCTGAGAGCTACAGTGCTAAACTAGTGAACAAAGTAGCAAAGTAGCAAATAACAAAATAACAAAATAGTATCAATTGCTCAGAGCTAACACTCCGAGAGCACGCACAAGCTCCACATATCTAGGTGCCAAGGTGACTCTCGGATGGGATGCAAGGAGCTCTCGTATCTGTGTCTATTGAGCTGTCTTTCCAGGTAGCGGAGGACGTGGTCTCCTCAACCTCTATATCCGATGGGCCATGTCAAGTGTGACGCCTCGTCTGGAGGTCTCCTCTGAGGAGGGCTGAGATAGACCGGACCTCAATCGTGCGTGATCTGGTCGCTCTCCGTGCTGTATGTGGCATGCGTGCCTCTCGTCTGGCAGCATCGTGACGATGACTCCATGATGCTCAAGCTCCTCTCCCTCGGTCTCCCCACGAGCTGACTCAAATGCATAGACTGTGGCACGTGTCTGTGCTCGGCCGATCTCAGTGACTTGTGGTGTCGTCTCCTGATGCTCTCTGATCTGTCGCATCAGTATATCTCTATGTCGCCACATCTCAATCAAATAGAGTCCAACACAAAATCGGGAAAGTGGATCAACCGTGTAAGTGGACCAAAGCCAAGCCCCTCCTGAAAGAGGCAGTGATACCGCCCTCAAATCTCATAGTATACTAGACAGACACACAGAAAGTGCTCCTTTGTCTCGACCTCCCCCATCAAGCATAGTCTGCAAATCCTCTGCTCTCTGGGTATGCCTGCGGCTCTCCCTGCCTCAATCCTCAACTGATGTGATGAGACTCACAACTGTCCGATGACGATCCTCATTGACTCTCCTATTCTTGCGATACTGAGGTCTGATGACGAGACCATACTCCGAGACCCTCAGGAAGTGGTCATGGTTGAACTAGATCTTGGTGGGAACTCCTGGTCTCCCCCCCAAGCCCGAGACCTATAAAGCTAGAGGAGGTCCGACCGTATGATGCGGTTGATCTCATCTCGTGGGATCCTCTCGAGTGGTGCATCCATGCTGTACTGAAAGGGGGGAAGTCTATCCATCTGAACATCATGACTACCAAACCATGTGGATATCCGTGCGTACAATGCTGTATTCACTCTCTGCCAGTCGCCTAGAAGACTCCAATGCTAGTCTCGATACTCTCCACTGAGGTAAATTCCAGACTCGGTGAAGGAATGTCACTATCTGAGAGATGGCATCAACTTGGAGAGGGGCCATGGTGAACTCTTCTTGTATGATTTGGTGGGGGACCGAGGGCTTACTCCAAATCATCCTAGACCCCATGGTCAACTGTAGCCTCTCAAATCTCTTCCACTCTGTCGCTGAAATATCACTCCCCCAAAAGGATGCTGCATACATGGCTGCCGGTCTCACCAGGGTGTCAAAAAGCCAACCATTCGTCGGAGGGTCCTGGAAGTGTGCCTAGCAACATTGCCTCTCCAGTCAGGCCAGAACACCCCGCCCTCGTGTGAGTCATGCTATAGCTGCATGTGTCATCGTGAAACCTGGCCTGTGAACACTACCCCCAAATATGTGTAAGACTACACTATCTCCACTGGGTCATCTCGGTATGTGAACCTACGGCGACGGGACACGGCTCGCGAGGTATTGAAGATCCAAACCTTGTTCTTTCCAAGGTTGACTGTCAATGTCTCTCTCTGCAAAGCATCTCCAGAGCCTCTAGGTGTTTTTGCAAACCTTCTGTTGAGAAAGATATGAGGACTATGTCATCTGCGCACAGCAGTATCTACACCATCAAGTCAGCCAAGAGTGAGCCCTCTCCACCTAGACGATCTACAAAGGGCAGAGAGAGAGAGAGAGAGAGAGAAACACACACACACGTGTGTGTGTGTGTGTGTTTCTTCCGTACGCCGTACTGTGTCAAGCCTTCCGTACGCTGTACTGTGTCAAAGTCCGTACGCTGTACTGTGTCAAAGTCCGTACGCTGTACTGTGTCAGGTCTCCCGTACGCCGTATTGTGTCAAGTCTTTCGTACGCTATACTGTGTCAGGCCCGTACTATGTCAGGTTCGTACGTTGTACTGTGTCAGGTCTTCCGTACACCGTACTATGCCAGGCCCGTACTGTGCCAGGTCCGTACATTGTACTGTGTTAGGTCTTCCGTACACTGTACTATGCCAGGTCCGTACTGTGTCAGGTCCATACTGTCCGTACAATCAGCGTCCGTACAGTTTCTGCTGCTGTAAAGCCTTGCTGCTTCCAAGCCTTCATTTTGTTCCTTGTTTCTCCTTTTCCTTGACTCAAATGGCGGATTATTCCTATGAGAAAACCTTTCACAAAGACAAGTTGGTTTCCAACAAGAAACAAAAACAGGTAATGGATTCAGATGATTCCCTTCATGACTCTGCTGAGGCTCAGCTTGTTTATGAGGTTATGCATAAAGGATTGAAGACACCCGCAAGGGTTGGAAAGATCCACTTCCCACCACTAGCATTATGGTGGAAGTGGATGATATCTTTGATCCAATTAAGGAGTATGCAAAGCATGCATTTTTTTCCCAAGACGGATGCCTGCTGCAGCAGATGTTGGGAATTGGTTGACACGAACCTTGGGTGGTTCTTATGTCAAAAAAGTTCATTATGCAATGAGGGGATTTTTGAGATCATCATGGTTGATGAGGAGCACTGTCAGGTTTTGCTAGAGCACTCTCCTCTCTTCTATGGCCAGCAGATGGTCCATGTCTTGCCCTGGTCTCCCACCCAGGATTATTAGGCACTAATTCAACATCGTTGCCCTGTTTGGGTAGAAGTTGTGGATTTTCCTCGATGCTTGTCTTCTATTGTACCTAAAATTGCAGCTTCCCTCGGTAAGGTGGTATGTCCACCGCGACCCAATGGAAATTCTAATCACTTCTGCATTTTGTGGGACACAGATCATCCCACTCCAACTTCATATTCAGTTACTGTGAATAATGTTTCCATGGGGAGTGCCTTTTACAAGCTCAAGTGGGGGCTGTTTGCAAGTGCTTGCTTTGAATGCAAGCAATTTGGGCACATGGCTTCACAATGCCCTTCCGAGCTCCACAGATGCCAGTGCAAGTTGAAATGGTTCAGCCTTTGAATAAGAATGCAAATGCCTCTTCTGTGGTAAAAAACAAAGGGGTCAAACAGTTTTTCTCTGTTCAAGACAAAGGCAAAGTCCCAGCTGTCTCAAATGGTAATGCTTCTCTTCATGTGCCTTTGTCCTCTCCACCTCAGGGAAATGAAAAAATTTTGCCTGACAGATGGCAAACTCCTCGCAAATTGATCTCCCCAAGGCGACCTTTGCCTTCTCGGACTTGGAGTGGTGCATCCTCTCATGGGAAAACACCTGCTGAAAACTATGGTGTTGGCTTGACCTAGGCTGCTGTGACTGCAAACCGGACCATGTTTCCTAAAGAGGAAGTTGCTGCACTTTTGTCCTCTCCTCAGGCTGATGCTTCATCCCAAGGCAGACGTAGACAGCCCGTTAGTTGCTGTACATACCTGTCCCATAACTGTAAATATGCTTGTCATCTGAAGTGTGTTACTCTCAATATACAGGGAATGTGTGATGGTCGCAAATGGAAACTGGTCTAGATGTATATCAGACAATTGCAGCCTGATATAGTTGCTTTGCAAGAGCATAATCAGCATATGTATGCTGGTCAGATAGGCCATTTTGCTAGTTATGATATCTTCTATGCTGGAGAGCACTCCTTTTCTGGCGTGGCTTTTTTGGTAAAGCACGACCTTCAACCTGTTGTGGCTCTCAATGATCGCCATGGTAGATGGATTATTGTCCAATGCCTTGTTCAAGGGCAAATCTTTGAATTTGCATCGGTTTATGCCCCCCAATCTTCTCGTGATAAAGCTTTGATCTGGGCTACCATGCATACCTATCCATGGCGACAACATGCCTTCATTTGTGGTGACTTTGATAATGCCCCTCAATTGGGTGACAACACCTCAGGCCACACTCATATGTTGGCTTTTGAAACACAGGCATGGTCTAATTTATTGCTTCAGTTGCGCCTCGTTGATCTCTGGAAGGAATTACAGCCCATGCTTCCGGGCTATACCTTTCAGCATAATGCTCGATCTTCTTATCGGGCACGCTTGGACAGATGGTATCAGGTTGATCCACAGAGTGTGATGCCTTTACTTGTCAAATTTGGGTTGATCATGCTTCTTTTAAAGCATGTTCATCCAATTCTGTCTGATGCTCAAGCTTTGGAACTTGAACATCCCTTCACTGAAAGGGAATTGTCTGATGCAGTGAGATCCTATGGCAGATGGAAATCTCCAGGATGGGATGGTCTCACTGTTGAATTCTTTCTTGCTTTCTGGGATCTTCTTAAATTCACCTTGCTGCAAATGGTAAATGCAGCATGGCAAAATCAGCAAATGCCTGTGTCATGGAAAAAGGGTCTTCTCAAGCTGATTCCAGAGAAGCAGCTATGTGATTCACTTGGTGATTGGAGGCCAATCACGCTCATGCCAGTCATTTACAAGATCATTGCAAAAATGGTGGTTGATCGTATCAGAGGTTATTTGCATGATGGGTTGCATCCCTCCCAATATGGCTTTGTTCCACGTCGCCATATCACAGATAACATTGCCAATGCTTATATTGGGATTGAATATGCCAAATACATGCAGTAAGATGTTCTACTCTTGCAGGTAGATATTGCAAAAGCCTTTGACACAGTTCAATTGGATTTCATCTCGCAAACTATTCCTCTTTAGCACCATCATCTCTTTGAACCTCCAGCATTTGCAATCAAATTCACATGAGGCAGGAGCAGTCACCCGTACTAGTGAAGTTCCAAAATAGAAACATAGACAACTATGGCAAGTATGATGCATTGCCTGGTTCTACAAATCATATTCACATTGTATATTAGTATCCTCATACATCTAGAGGGATCGAGAAACATGCCCAAACTCATCCTCAGCGCAGTTTTAACCTTATGAAAAAGCGTGTAAACTCCAACCCTACAAATATCATCAGAGTCCGAAGTGGTAGTAGATCAAGATATAAATATGTGCTCTTACACACATGGCACATAGCAGACCTGTCGGCTTGCCATATGTCAGGTTGGCACACCTTGCCTTACTATTGCACATGATGTATAGACTTGCTGCTTCAGTTCTGCACTTGTTGTCGCGCTACGGCCCAAGTACTTTTTTCTTTGTAGCAGCCCTTGGGGTCTCACACTTTAGTTTTACCTAAGACTAGAAAAGGATCTAGGAGTCTACTCAGCATGCAGGTCTAGTCACTTGAGTGGAGTACCACAGCAACGGAGGCACACAATATTACGTTCCATTAACGTACAACAGATTCCAAGTTCATAAGCCTACTATCAATCACGGGTGCAGGCACACATTTAATCCTCCTAGCCAAATCTCGGTGTTAGCAAGCTCTCTCCAGATCAAATCGCACGTGAAAAGCTCCTGCTTGCAAATCCACCAAGCCCCAATTCCCTAGATGGATCTAGTTGTTGTTAGAAAATACCCAACAGAGGGTACATGCAGCGGAAGACTTATAGTAATGCCCAGGAGCTCACACAGTGTGCGGTGTGGGTGTGGAATCACAGACTTCTTTTATCTTATGTGCATTCAATGGATGTGCAAACTCATCAATAGACAATGAACCAACCAGATAGAGAAACCACCAAAATATATATTTCCGTCCACAAATATGGACACAATACAAAAGAAACAGATCCAGAGTCCCACCAATGATGTGGTCCTCTGATCTTACCACAAGGTCCTTCTCCTATCTGCTGGCTCTCTCTAGACTCGAGTCCGCGTGCTCCACCTTGAGCGTCTGTAGACTTCCCGTCTAGTGTGTTCTTCTCCACCTTACTGCCTGTGAATCAGCCTAGGTGGGCAGCCCCTGCCAAGCTTTGTCTGCAGCACACAGATCCCTGTTCCACTGCTCCAACCTGCTCGTGAATGGCTGCTCCAGAAGGTATAGTGATCTCAGCACCTTGCTGCCCTAGATGACAGCCAAGGTCCCAGCCCTTTCCTGGCTAAGTCTGCAGCCCTTCAAGCACCTCTCTATCCTCCTGAATGTAGGTCCAGAGGGTGGCTTCCTGCTGCTCCTTTCTGCCCTGGATCTGCTGGAAGCTGGATATGAAATGAGGCCTGAGGCCTCTCTTTTTATAGGCCCCCCAAGGGGGCTGGAAAAAACCGACCAGCCTGCCTCATACTGGCCGACCAGACTGGCTGACCAGTCTGCTGCTGGTCCAGCCCTTTAAGGGCTCTAAAACCGGGTCCCTCTGGCCCAAACTTCTAGGGCCTTTGGCCCTCCAATTAAGGCAAGGGCCCAGCCCCTAGGTCAGCCCTATATAAGGCCTGGTTGGCTGCCTCAAAGCAGCCCAACCAGCCTCTCTCGTGGCCGACCCATGTGCTGGTCTGTCCCACCTCTGCTGCGCCACTCTGATCTGCCCACTTGCAGGCCCATCTGTACACGCCTTGCCACGTGGCACTGCACCACTGGCCCAGGCCATATGCGCCCTATTGCGGGCCTTCCTGCAGGCTCCAGCCTGCCCTGTTTGCAGCGCCATGGTTGCGCCTCTCTGCTGCAGCATCCTTGCCTCCTGCCAGGTCTATACCAGCCCCGTACAGCCACGTATGCATCCCGTACCTTCTCCGTACTGAAGCGCCGTCTGTCCTTGCTGGAAATCCCTATGCAATCAGGCTGCTGCAGGTCCCTGATGTCCACATGTCTGCCCCGTACATCAGGAGCTCCACAACTTGCCAGGTACCCTTCTTGCTTTGTGTGAGGTGCTGCCCATGTGGCAGTCCCCCTCCCTTTTTCTTCTCTGGGCATCTTCTGCCCTAGGTCTCCCTCCCCCACGCTCTCCTCATTTGGGGGCTTACAGATGGGGAGGTGACCTTTCCAACACTAGTATGCCACATGTCTTCATTCTAGGGTACCTCTTAAATGCATCTTTTCTACCCCTCTCTTGGGATATCAATTAATTCACTTGCTCCTAGGCACATTACACATTTAATGCATTTAAGACCCACAGCCTTAGATCCATCTAGTCAGTGCCTTGTCACCCTCATCAAGGACCTTGACATTAATCCTTTTAACCATTAACATGAAGCCCAATTAAATATCATATAAACATTGATCCTTTAAAGGAAAATGTCCACTGACTCTTTCGAGGTCATGTTACCTCAACTTAAGCGTAACATTCCTTCTCTCTTCACGCAACAGCATCCTCAATGATTTAGTCTAGGAGCACTCTCCGTAACTAGTATACGGATTCCCATGTAGCTTTTGATAGAGGTAAACCATGCCATGCAACCAACACCGTGGGTATCTTCCGATTGCGTACTTGCATTGTTCCTCGGTCCACGATTCTTATTGGTTTACGTCCTGCATTATCCTCTATCTCCTGAAATAAAACAACACCCTCGATTAGTGAGTCACCTCCATGCAAAAATTTATTTAAACGGGAAACATGAAACACTAGGTGCACCTTACAACCCTATGGTAATTCTAATTTATAGGCCATCTTGCCTATTCTTTTAGAATTAACCACGGCCCACAATATCGGGTGATAACTTCGCACACTCTCCTGTAGTCAAAGACTTAGAGTGCAAAGGAACTCTGAGAAAAACTTTTTCTCCTTCCTTCAATTCTCTAACGGATCTGTTTTCATCCGCATACGCCTTAGCTCTATCCATAGCTTGACGGATGTTAGCTCTCGCAAGTGCTAGCATCTCCTGCATCTGAACCATAAAGTTCGCGGCACTAGGCACTTTCTGAGGTACTCCAACTGTAGTTGGATTTGCTGGTCTATAACCATAGTTCAGCTCAAACGGACTGAACCCTGTAGAGGAATGTTTTCTATCATTGTACGCAAATTCTAACAGTGGCAACCATTTGTCCCATGTATGTTGCCTCAATGAAACATATGGTCTCAGCATATCCTCTAAAGTTTGGTTGATTCTTTTCATCTAACTATCCGTTTCTAAATGATCCCCACTACTCATTTCCAACTCAATCCTTAGTGTCTCAAACACTGCAGTCCAAAAATGACTAGTAAATTATACTTTTAGGGAGAGAGTGTTACAGATGCCTCCAAGATGAGAGATGAAAAGGGGATGCTGCTGCAGTTCCAGAGGTGCAGAGAGATGTTTTCTGCATAGGATAGGACTGGAGCTGTAGAGAGAGAGAATTACTGCAGTAGAGAGAGAAAGCCTGCAGCAAGAGAGAGAAGGGTGCTGTTGCTGCTCACAGGCTGGGAGAAGGATAGGGGAAGCTGTTGCTGCTTCAGAAAGGCTGAGAAGGGGCAGAACTAGAAGAAGAGGAGCTGAAACTGTAGAGAGAGAGTGTGTGTGCTGCAGTAGAGAGAGAAAGTGCTGCAGTAGAGAGAGAAGATGTTGGAGAGGAGCTGGGTGAACCCCATAGGTGGAGGAGGGCTGCTGCATCAAGGGAGAGGAGGAGGAACTGAATTGGACGTTGGATTTTGTATGAGAATGAAGGGGGGGAAGGCCTTCTTTTATAGGCTCAGCCTACCCTCTGCCCAATTAAGAAAAGCGGCTGCCCCCCCTTGGATTTTGGTGGGCTGCATGGGGGCTGTAATTCCTGCAATGACAAGTGGTGCCATGGTCCATGCATGGCCCTCCACATGTCCCCACAGGCTGCCGTTACCTCCACCCTCAAATGCTAGACCTAGTTCTCATTACCTAACTGACACAGTAAGGAAAAACATTTCTTTTCATTATTTTACAAGCATGCTTATTGAAATACAAAAAGAAGAATTACCAAGCAATTGGATACATGTTGAAGCAGAGTGACACTTTGGAAGCCTGGGAATCCAAATCGCAGCAAAGAGACAAGGATTTGGGTGCTAGAACAAATCGCAATTCAGCCCGGGAGATGTGGGGGAGCAGTAGAAGGAATTCACAGCATAGGGCAAAGGACTTGGAGCCAGAAATAATCGAGAGTCTATAGTGCACTAGAAAATAACTTTATACAACTGGCTCTAAGGTGAGCATGAAGCTGAGTACAATTCTTCAATGAATCTGGGAGGCCTGAGGCCCTTCTTTTATAGACTTGGCCTAGCAAAAAGCCAAACCTGCTTTCTAAAAGCTACTTTTTACAAAAGCTTAGCTTTCCTGCTTTTGCCCATCTTGGGGAAACGTTTTTAGCCTTTCTAGAACCCCATGGGGACCTCATTAATGGCACCCTTTATCCTGAAGCTTTTTGTCTTGTGGGACCTGCTTTTTGGCACTTGCTAGCCTTTTTGCACTCTTCCAAGTCCTACACAAACACCAACACTTTAACCCATTAAAGGTTAGCAAAATGCATGCATTCCTAGTTCTTGGACTAATCCTAGTCCTGTGTGGGCGTCCCCATAATTCTCTATTACCACTGCAAAGCAAAAGTAAAAAAACAATAAGACTTATCCTAGTTAACCAAAGTCAAGATTCTTTAACCGAAGTCAATTCTAATAAACATTTTTCTTTATTCTTGAGAGAAGCACCAAATGGTGACATCTCCTCGGCTTTTCAGTGGCCCTCAACTAAAAAGCTTCTTGATACAACTATGAGGGTATTCTGAAAAGAATTCCTCATCTACCCACTAGGCAATGAGTACCGAATAGTTGTTAAGTGTTCTTTATGTCCTTCCATGACCAAGATTTCATCAAGGAAGGTACCTGTAAAGGGCCTGTAAGGTATGAAAATCTTCTCCATCATGGAAATACCAATATATTCAAGGTTCTCCAAGGGTGATTATTGCTTATGGGATGGAACTCCCCCTATACACATGTCGACAGCACGTAGCCTTCCTTCATCTCCTTGTATTTTCCATGCACACGCGAGGGTGAAGGCCATTACCTCCAACAAGTAGATCATGTAACTAAGCCATAATTTCTTCGGTCTGGGCTGCGCTCACACGATAAGGTGGCCGATTCGGGGGCTCACTTTCTGGAAGGAGCTCTATGACATGATCTTATGGCCGCTCAGGAGGAAGTTGTTCTAGTAGAGAGTCTAAGAAACAATCTTTGAAAGATTCAAAAAACTGAAATTTTTCTTTTCCTTGAGGACTCACTTCTACTAAAGGTTCACCCTCTCTCTCTAATGAAAACCATGTATGCAGAAATAGCTGATTTTATTGATTTAGCAATAGAAATATTAGATACAACAGGGATTGTCTCACCTCTTCCATTGGCCAAAATCTTATGTTCCTTGAACCTGTGCATGAAACTGAGAGTTCTTGCCTTTATGTCAATATGTACCCCCTTTCCGTGGAATCATGGCATTCCCAAAATTGTATCATAATGCTCAACGGGTGAAACATAAACTCTTCGTGGTCTACATATTCCTGGACATGAATTCTAAGTTTTCCAATCAAAGGAGTGCCTTTAACTAGATCCCCTTCCAAGACACATTTTGCATTTAAAGATGGTTCCAATTCATCAGTCTTGATTCCTAGCCTCAAAGCTAGGTCTTCTGAGATAAAGTTGTCGGTAGCTCCTGGATCCAATAGAATCAACGCATTATGATCCCTCACTTTACCCCATGAGATGCAAAGTTCTCGATCTTCTGGATCGGTGGTTCTTCCCAGCATATTTGGGACTCCTCATGTGTTCTTTTGGCGTTTCTGCTCCCTCAAACCCGATGGCTTTTCGGGGCACTGGGCAGCCATATGCCCTTCTTTTCCACAATGGAAACACTTACCCTCCTGTCGGAAGGCCTCGATCTGTTCTAATGTAAACTTTGGCTTCCCTTTAAAGGGCTTTGATGGACCCCTCAGCTTCTAAAACTAGAGCTCTTTTTAACCTTGGGCCACATTCTTTTTTATGGTGTCCCCATCCTTGCCTTTTGAGGCAGCCATCGTCCATAGCAAATCTTCCTTAGTTGCTTCAACCATTGAGGCTAGATGCATCAAATCTCGCAGCTTTGTCATGCCTTCACTGCTCTTGAGTACGAATCCTTGGATGCAGATCAGCCCTGTACTTTCGAAGCTTAGACTTTTCTCAAATTTTCTTGAATGGCATGGACACACTTTCCCAAGCTGTATGGACATCATCATAGAGTTCTTGGACAAGAATTGCTCGAAAATTGCTTCTTGAAGCTTTTTCACGTCTTGGGTGCTTCATCCGTTACTAGAAGAGCTTCCCACCATACACTTGCACTGTTTATGAGGTGGAGACTCACAATCTTTAATTTTGACTTTTCATGAAAAGCTATATCGAACTATCGGATGAAGTTCTCAAAGCTTTCTCACTTGCCACATATTTTCCATCAAAAGTGGTAAATTTGACAGACTTGTTCCTTCTTTAAAGACTCTTCTTCTCGATCAAGATTTCTTGCTTTTGCGTCCATGGGAAGAACGCTCTCTGGATGTAGAAGAAGAGGAGGAGGAGGAGGAAGAAGAAGAATAAGATGAAGAACTAGAAGAAGACGAGCTAGAACTAGGGGATCTCCGTCGGTGCATTTTGCTCCATTTCTTGTGGGACTTTGGACTCCTTCCTCTTTTCGTCGAATCTGAATATATTTGAACTGAAGGAAAACTTCTGGAACCCTTTCCTAAAGCACGGCATTGCCTAGGGGATACTTGGGAATCAAGAGAAGACTTATGAGCAACTTCTTCTTTGGAGAAGGAACTTGGTTGGTCATCTCCTCATCAAACAAGTGCTGAAAAAGAGGCATCTGCTTCAAGGACTGGTACTCCTTGATTTTTCCTTCACGAATTCTTTTCATTGAGATCTTCATCAAGTCCAATAGGAAGTCTCTTACTAAGTTGTCTGCTGGCTGAACTGCCTTGTTCTGAAACCATGATGTGGGAGATGAAAAACCTGACCCAAACTGAATCAAAGCTTGAAACAACCAACTGCAAAACTCCACTCCTTTCAAGGAGGTAAACGCTTACGAGTGAAGCGGCCCAATGCGATCAAGTAAGGGTAGGAGTGGCTTTTGGTTGTACGATGCAACCAATCGTCTGGGTTTGGGCCAAATAAAATAGAAAATTATAGTATTTGGCGGCTCAACCTGAATTGCAATGAGCTTGGGTTCTCTTGCTCCAGATCTTGACGTCGGCAAACTATCCTGCGGAGTCAAAATTTGCAGATCCTTCGAAATCGCTCCTGTCTTTGCTCAAAGGGAGGATTCTTTGGATCCTTGCCACCAAGGACAGTGGCCAAACCACACTCTAATACCACTGAAATCAGCTCCAAACACTCCAAAAACCTCCTCGCAATCAATTCGAAGCTAATACGAGGGGCTGTTGGGCAAATCGCAGTAAATTGTGACCACTTGGATCAAGTCATAGCAGAATCTAGGCCTCCTGGAACAAATCGCAGCAGATGTGGCACACTTTGGAGGGCTGGAATCCCAAGTCGCAGCAGACTCTTTTCCTCCTGGATCAATTTGCAACTGGTCTCAAACACTTGGGAAGCCTGGGAATCCAATCGCAGCAAGCTCTCTATGTTTCTGGACATCCACAAGTGCAATGAGACAAGGCTTTGGGTGCTGGAACAAATCGCCATTCAGCCTGGGAGATGTGGGGGAGCACAAGAAGGAGTTCGCAGCACAAGGGAGAGGACTTGGAAGGAGAGAGAAAGACAATACACCACACTAGGGGCCGAAAACACCCCCCCCCCCTACCAAAGGTATTTATTGCAATAGAAAATAACTTTGTAAAACTTGCTCTGAGAAGAGCATGAAGCTGAGTACAACTCTTGAATGAATCTAGGAGCCCTAAGCCCCTTCTTTTATAGACTTGGCCTAGCAAAACGCTAGACCTGCTTTCTAAAAGCTACTTTTTGCATTTCAGCGACGTCCTAGACTCCTTCGAAACAAAGACATTGGATCGAGCAAAAGGTGCCCCATGAGGTCATCTCCACATTTTGGTCATGATTGTGGACCGACAGCCCTCCTCAAAGGATTATATATTTATTATTGATGGCTGGCTAGAGTAGATTGTGCATTAATGGGAGATGCCACCGATGTGCAGATATTTGATCTTGAGATGATCCTACAATGTCTATGGAGTTGCCCATAGCATAGAGTATTCGGCAGGGGGGCCTCTAGATCGTGGCTAGGATGCAAAGGATGCAGTTGGGACTTCACTTGACAAAGGGGACACACCTTCTTTATTCACACGATTACACCAGCTTATAGGATCCATGGACAGAGGGTCTTCCAAATGAGATACAAGATGTCACTCCTTCTCAGCAGTGTCTTGTTTCCTTACTAGAAGACAATAGATGGGAGACGGTGTCTCGCATCACTACTTGGAACATTTGAGTCGCCACTCACAGCCTAGCAATGGGAGGCCAACTAGGTCCCCGGCAGCCACCCTCGTTGCCATTTGCAAGATACTATCTAAACCCTGCACACCATACGGGAGTGCGCGAGGTCAGGATCTCACATGACTGTTGAGACCCGGCTTTGCTTGTAGGTGTCTTCTATGTATTCATAGAGCAAGGTATTTGCTGGATGTATAGTCCCCCAGCCTAGTTGTTGGCTCTTGTTTCAAAGATTCCCTAGGCAGTGAGTTGGGTTCTCTGAAAACAGACGGGTTGACAGCCAGTGTTTCTTTTCTTCCACGATCAGCAGCACATGGATTGCTGGTTTGTATGGTTGGTTTTTTCAAGCATTAATAAACGTTCTTTTCTCTAGGGGAAAAAAGAAAAAGAAAATAGAGATTATGCCGTGTTCTCAATGCAAAGTACAGCTATGTAATAAGAGGGATTACAAGAAGAGTGTAACCGTGCTAGAGACAGGTAAAAACAACCAGTGTATGTGACTAAAAATTATGCAGGCATAGCGGAGAGAGTTTGTAGCAGCATGCTACTTTGTTCCTTTACATACACAAGAAGCAACCTTTCCATAAGATACCATTTCACAACCTGAGCAAAGATGCTAAATAGGTGATTCAAAAGAGAAATATATTCATCATAGGTGTCCTCAAAGCTCGTACAGGCTCCACACAGCACCAGCAGTCGTGGAAGGGGGCAAAGAATTTTAAACAAGAACCTCACAAGACAACAGGAAAACAACAGTAGTAAAGGACAAGAGTTGATGACCTCATCTAACTGCCATGCTCTTATAACATGCAACGCAGCCTGTTCTTTACAGGACCAAACCTGACATGCAAACTTACAAGAAGCAATCGTGGTAAACTACTCTACTCATCGCAACTATGCCCAATACCTTACCATAAGAGAGAGAACCTCACAAGCGGCATGCCCATCAATTTTGACCTTAAGAGTGTCAGGGGAGAGAAAAATATAAAACCAGAGGAATTCACAAGAAAAAATCCTCTCAGGTTTGACTTCAAGAAACCTGAACGCTATAGAGAAGCCCTTCAGGCAAGCTGAAGTAGATGCAATGACGAATATCATTGGCATTATTTTATGCAGCAAATTAAGAAAGATCGGTGTAGGAACGAAGGTATGGCTTGCCATGCTTAGGAGTAAATAAGAATACGAAGGAGAATGAAAGTAATCAGTTTAAGTTTTGACAACAGGAATCATGCAGGTTTTTGATGCGATTCTTCAAAGGTTCGGGCAGAAACTTCATGTAAAAAAACTGAAGTAAGAAAACTTTGTAAGACAGCTCCCTGAGAAGGAGATGCATGCAGGCACTTTTTGGAGTAAGAAAAGCATCAAACGTCTAGCAGATGCCAAAGCGTATAATACTGTTGGCATCGGACAAGGGTTTCCCAAACGGATAGGAATCGAATAGAATAAATTTACAAAGGAGACAACGAAACAGAGGACAGATTGCAGAATAAACATCGAAAGCAGTCTAAAGGGCCAAAGGAAATGGAGCTAAAATGAAACACAATAAAATGCATGAACTTACAGTAGCAAAACCACAAGGCATCGATATATTGGACGCAAGACAACTTGAACTTTTCTGGCGTCCCACCGGTCTGCTCATTGGCAGGATTTTCAGCCATATTTCAATGGGAGGCAGATAGGTTGGGCACATGCATGCTTTGGATAGGAGCCCAATAAGAGAGAGAATCTTCAGCCTCAAGTTCACATGTTACAAGCACATGTTGCCTGCCTGTGTAGTCCGTTTGCATCCGTTAGACATCCGATTTCACTTTCGGCCTCAACTTTGCCTCGCATGAGAGTATCAAATCAAGTTATCGAAGCTCCACGTCCTCCAAGGCTCAATGTTTCAAACAAATGGTTATTCATTGTCGTTACCCCTTAGTGTGTCATTGGCCATTCTCCTTCTAATTGGTACAACTAGTTCTATACCCGTGCTTTGCACAAGCATTAAAGCGTGAGGGAATTTAGGCTGGTGAGTTTGAAATCAGGGGGGGGGGGGCATGCCACGTGGAGGGCCTCAGCTTGCAAGGAAGATGGTGCCATTGCTCGCCACATGGCACCCTTCTTTACTAGAAATATAGAAATAGACAAGAGAAGAGATGAGAGCACATGTGCTCGAAATGCAATGCCTCTTACAAGTCATCCCCATAACCCCCCTAGACCAGCTTGTGAAGTGGGGGTGGCATTTAATGGGACCGTCCCCATAGCCATTGATTTTCCTTGCTCCTCCTTCCAAAAATGATCTGGAGGCTACTCAAGGGTACCTCAAACCTCCTTCAAGGTCCATCATCATTTTGGATAACCTTTTTTTGTGTCACATTGTGGATCTAGAAGAGGAGGTATTTTCCCATGGCTTATTTGTCTTTGGCAAAGTGTACTTGTATCTATTTATGTGGCTGTTATTGTTGATGTTTGTTTTAAATATTCTTAATAGTCTTTTGTGAAATCTATCAATTGAGAATTAAATATCAATCTATAATAGGAACCATGTATATAAATTGGTACATCTCTTATGCTATCCTTGAATACTATTGTTGTTCTTCTAGTGATATGTTTTGCCTTTGTCCTTTTGTTACAATAACTGGATCATTTATGTGTCAAAAACTTTTTCCTTTAGTAGGATTTTGAAGCAAGAAATGTTCTATTTTGTCAACTCTAGAAAGAGGAATAAGGGAAACGGAGTGCTCACTATTTATATTCTTTTTTGCATATGTCATACAATTATATATCTATTATTGTCCATTGATGTCTTCTAATGTGTCACAATACATTGGTTTATGCTCTTGGTATTTTTGTTGATGTACTTTCATAGTGTATCATTCCCTATCCATTTTTCCTGTATCATTGTGGAGTCTACGATCTCTTCAATTTATATATGTTTTTTTTTGTCTTTTCAAAATGACACTTTGCTATCTAGATATAATACATTGCGCATTTAATTGTAATTATCAATACTATTTGACCATTTGATTTCTCATCCTTGTATTCTTTGATGTCTTTTTAGTTGTTTAATATGCTCTTGTATTTTTGAATCACTTGTGTGAATTAGTACATCTCACATATTTTGGACTCAAAAAGGGGGCCCCTATAGAGAATTATTAAAATAATAGAGGGTTAGATAAGGCAATATGGACCCCTTCATCACATTTTTGCCATGTGAACACCTCCGTAAAACAAAGGCTCCCCAATCCCAAGAGAAATTAGGTCTATTTATAGAGGTTCTCAAATTCTAGGAGACATTAGGTTTATTTACAAAAAAACCTACAAAATCTCATTGTCTCTTCATAATAAAAATTCATTTGATAGGCCTAACCTAACCTTGTGAGTCTTCCTCATTTTCCTCATCCCCAAACAAGAACCATGCTCATATTTGCTTTCTGGTTGTACCTTTGGTTCATAGCCTTGAAAAACTAGGTCTCATTGACTTTTCCCCCACATTCACACATTTTCATCTTCCAACTCTACCAAGTGTGAGCTCCTACCTCCCCTTCTAGGCCCATTCAAAATTCCCTAGTGTGAGCTCCTACCTTTCTTGCAGCACCAATCAAAATCAAATCAAACCCTTTCTCACTCATATGTCTCCTTTCTCATTCTTCACGTTTCTCTCTCGTCTCATAATGTTTTTTTCCCTCTCGAAAGGACTCATGTTTCTCTCTGTCTTGTAATCAAGGGAATAGGTAAGATGGAATTAAAAAATGAGCAATATCAAAGGAGCTTATAATTATTGTCTTGAATAATATAAAGGATAACAATTATGAATGGATCCCCCAAGTACTAAAAATATGGAATTGAAAAATGAGTAATAAGTAGCTTAGAATCTGTTCTCTTGGAATGATATAAAAAATGAAAATGACGAATGGATTCCCCAAGAGTACAAAAGTATTCATGTGTCAAAATGCAACCCACTAATTAGGGCTGTGATAAAGTTAAGAAAAAGTATTCTGAGAACCTCTCAAAACGTTAGAAGGGGAGAATTCTACAATTTCAAATGAATTTTGGGGGCAATATAGTAAACAAGATCTATGTTTACCATGTCTTCACACACAAGGATATTTATGTTTGTCCTAATGTAAAGTCCTTCCATATCAGAGACCGCGTTGTAAGTTTTACGATGGTAATTGATCGAGTATGTCTTTTTTTTTATTGCTAACAATGAATGGTCTGTTATAGATCTATATCCTTCAAACTTTGTAGAGTGGGAGCCTATAGCATGCCTAACTGCATGTATTCCATGCTTAGCTAGGGAGGCCTCAATATTGAATATCTCACTCCATATCTTTAAGTGACCAAATCTACCCAGTGTTTTGCAATTCAATAAAAGTAAAGGAAATCTTGATATCCTTCCTTCATATTTGTCATCCCTCCCTCTAATAGACACCGAGCCAATAGAACAAGTTGTTGATGTTTACCAAGAGAAGATTGAGAGTCAAGTCATCCTCTTAGTATACCCAACCTGTGCTCAACCTTCTTCCTCCAATGATCCCGATGTTGTAGTACATATGCCACACTTGCCATTTCTTGATCCCATAACAATAAATGGTGGGTAGTATCACACCTTCTAAGATTTTTCGAAGGCTACTAGCATATGAGAGGATGAGTCCCTTTGTGAGATGGGCAATAGTGTATCAAGGGGGATCTCATTGACTTTGAAATTAAAGACATTGATCCAAAGGTAAATGAGATTACATGGTTTGATGACATTAGCCTCACTGACATGGAGGAAATCTTGGCTACTCAATCAGCTATTGAAGACGCATCTCTAGAGTAGTAGAGGACTAAAGAGAAATTCTAGGCATTGCAATCTCCCCTCTTCACTCCAAGATCAGAGGAAGCTGGCACCTCAATGTAAGGTAGCCAAGATCCACCAATGAAGCTCCAATGAAGGCTATCATCTTCGATATGCCAAATGATGTCATCAGAGATGAAGCTGAAAATGTATACAGTCGACCATCAGACTAAGTATTTCACAGCTTCACAGGGCATACAAGTATATTTAGAGTCTATAGGAAAATTTATTTTTATTATATTTTTAAGTATTCTTTGAACCCATTCGTTGCAAGAGGTGCTAATATGCACCTCCATAAAATTCGTGAAAAAACATTGCCTCCACACCCCTCATCTATTATAGTGCATCTAGAGGCCATTTTTTATAGAAAGTGGACTTTAGATGCACCATAATGGATGAGGAGTCTAGAGGCAAAAATTGTTGCATAAAAATTTATAGCACATATCATTGCATTATCATGGATCCCGTGGATCAAAGTAAACTAAAAATTTGAACAAATGTTTGAATAAATCAAAACCATAATTAGGGTTTCATATTTTTTTGATATATTTTAAGAAGTGGGGTTATGGGAGCCACATGATCAAAATTTGTGCAAAAAAAAGGCCTCTAGAGGCTTAGTCATTCTGGTGTGTCTAAAGGCCACTTTTTGCAAAAAGTGGCCTCTACATGCACCCATTGGGTGAGTAATCTAGAGGCCTTTTTTTGCACAAATTTTGACCATGCAATATATTTGCATCCTTATGCACCCTGTGGACCAAAAGGGCTTTAGAAAATTGCAGGTGGTTTGAATGCTAAAAACCCTAATTAGGTTTTGGTGCATTTTGGCATAGATAGCTTGTAAAAATCCTAATTAGATTTTTAATTCAAATTAGTAGAACTTGTACATTTGGGGATTCCTAGATGTTGATAATCTGTTGGCAAAGTATATTCTCACTTGCACATTATATTGGGAAGCCTTTTTTATGTCATAGTATTCCATCGAGATCGATGTCTCTAGCAATAAAATTGGAGCTCATGAAGTTGAGGGAAATAGATTATTGAATATGAAGACAACAAAGCCAAATACTTGACAACGTTGTGCTGGTGAAGTGAAGCCTTATATCTTTTCTCAAACACATGGGATGGATCCCTCCATTCAATATTGGCTATTGCAAAACTTGTTGGTGTTAAAGAACCAATCCTTACTGAAAGGGATATTATTGACCCTCATATTCTTGGGCTAGCAAAGGAAGCTGGAGGACCTACGTGCAAGAAGCATAGGCTAAAAGAGTATGTACTAAGTGATGTAGATTCATTTGAGAGTTTGAGATCTCTTCTTACAACTTCTGAATAAATAAAATAGATATTTGAAATATTCGTCTATCATTTTTATTGCCTTCCTATGTTGATATTGATTTGATTTAAGATGGATGCCCTTGTAGCAAGTTTAAATAACCAAGTTTAAGGCTCAAAAAATTCAACACACAACTTTGGAAGGGAATGGAGATTCTCATAGAAAGAAAGTACAAGAAATAAATAAAACATGTTTGTATTGATACAAAATACTCATAGAGATTCCATAAAATGATCTTTACAACTAATGCCTATTCTCTGCAACAACTTCCTTACCTATTTGCATGTCTTTTCTTTTGATGGTTCTTACATACCTTCTTTAGAAACACTATGCCCAACTTGAACCTTCTCCTTCAAAGTGTATGAGAACCTGGTGCCTATTAGCAATACCCCATAGGTGGAGGGAAATTTTGTAGAGGTCAATTTAGTGGTGGTGGACAATGTGCTACTTGTGCAACTCTCTCCTTTGTCCTTCTTCTTTTCTTATGTACCTGAGGATCTACTCTTTCTTTCTTTGTTTCTCTAGGGCATGAGCTCTCTCATGTATCAATTACCGCCATTTTCAGACTCTATAAAAGGCTTTCTCTGAAATTGAATATTCATAGGCCTCTATTATGGTTGAGAGGGCCTTCATTTGAGTGAGTCTGATAGCTTGATGACTCAACTTTTGTTTCATTGGTGGCCATGAGCCTAGATACATTCTACTTTGTGTGTGCCATCACAAGCAATAAATGGAGAAGGAAGACAAAAGGGCGAGAACATGGAGGAGGAGTGTGTGAACAGGTGATGGGATTTAAAGGATGAGTGTGTGGAGTGGTTGGGGATGGAGAGAACCTAAAATGAGAGCACGATGCAAATGAGCTTTATTTCCTTTATAAAGGGCCCAATAGGGCTTTTAAAAATAAAAATTTAAGAACCTTAAAAGGCTAAAATTTATCAAAATTTCACAAACTATCAACAAAACAAAAAACTATCAATAAAACTAAGAACTTATCAAATCTTCTACCATCGCATTCATTTGATTATATGACTTCCCTTTCATAGTTGCAAGCCATCTTGCATGCTCTTGTCTTTCTTGTGAGGAATTATAGATTCTCCTTTTTCACTCAACATTTCCTTATCACATAGGTTGAGATACCAAGGATTCTTTGTATGCTAAAGTCATAGTAGCCCTTACTTAAATTCACCTATACCATGGTCCATCATTAACTAATTGTACCATTGGATTACTTTTACTCCTACCACCTCCATGTTTACTGGCTCAATTATATGCACATTGTGCTTGCCAATGAGATTTCTCCATGCCTTGAGTTGACTAGACTCCAATTTCCATAGCGCCATGCCATGTATGCCCATGTATGGTGCATGTGCATGAGCATATAAAATGTGCTAGCAATGTAAAAACCATTTGAGAATGTATGAAAAATCACAATGTACAAACGAAATTAGAAGGTATGAAAACTCATAATAGCACAAGAAAGGTGAAAAGGCCACATGTAAGGACCTACCATGTGTTGTGTGAAGTGATTATTTCCCCATATGATCTCCATATTGATGGACAATCAATTGATAGCATCCACAAACATCTCGACATCATCTTCTTCAAACATTTTTTTTGTAATAGAGGTACCAAAGTATCAATTTCTAACCACAATCAGCCTTCTCCAACATTTTTTTACCTTTTCCCCCTCATTCACAATAGGCATTATGCAACTTTCTCCATATATCAAACTCATTGGCAGGGTAAAAAATAAGGAGGGAATAAGGTTATGATAGTGTAGGTCAATGGGCAAATCTTTCCCCATATAGAGTTATAAATATTAGCTTTGCTACCACTTTTAGGGCGAATTTATCAAATTTTAGGCTCTAAAAATTAGCCCACCTTTATTTTTGGGCTAATTTATCAAATGTAAAGCTCTAAATATTAGCTCGACCAACTTGGGAAAGCCTCTAAATTAGCCCTGGGGCTGAAATTCACCTTTAATTTTTTCCCTGCGAGTCATTGGCATGCTTAAAACTATCATTTTTTTCCTTTGCAAATAGAAACCTCAAAGCTTTTACACCACCAAAACTTGATTTCATGGAATATTGCTTTTTTTGTATGTCACATCTTAGCCTCCACAAGCCAAAATCTAGGGTAAGGGGGGTATGTAACAAATGATCGATTCTTTTAGCATTGCATTTATATACTTTTGATGAGATTATCTGTTAATTTAATATTTTTTAAATCTCCTTGAAATAGGACATCTTTCCAAGATTAGAGACTATCATCGTAGTTCTATTAATGAAACACAACTCAAAGTCACTTAAAAAAGATTAACTTAAAAGTCTCTTTTATAAACAATACTTGGTATAGTTAGATAGGATTGTCTTTGTTAATTGAAAACTTTATAGTTAAAATTGCAGTAGTGTAGAATTGCTACAGAGTCACAATAAATAACTTTGAGAATTGAAAGAACTATGATATTATATATATTTGTATGGTTTTAAGTTATAGATAAATTTGATTATGACTACCACACATTGTTTTCATCACAATTTTATTTTGGCATATAAGTCACTACCATTACATTAGTATATATAATACCTAAAACATCTTATTCTGTTTTTATAATAGCAAGATGTGATAGCTATATACTAATTTAACATTCATGGATCTATATAGATTCATAAGGCATCATGGTAAGGTGAAATAACTCCTCTTTGACTTGATTGGCATATCCAATGGTCTAAACTTTTCTAAGAAGTATTTTCTTAGAGCATCCTAGGTTGCAAAGTGACCGGCCCCAATATCAGCATACCAATCAATAGCAAAACCATCCAAAGTACCTAGGAAATCCTAAGTTTTTTTGCATCTATTTTTAATTATTACACAAAGCTACCAAATTAAACTATTGGTGTGCACATAAGGGTCCTCTACCATCCCCTTGTAAATACTCTCTAAATACTATTAGCAATGGTAGAATAATTCTTAGCCATGACCAGTTGCAAAGGTGGTTGCACTTGTTGAGGGGTCTCCACAATTGTACCAACTGCTTCTGGTTGTGCATTTGGAACTACTTCACTTAGGTGTAAGCTCGGTGTAAGTTTGGTTACTAACTTGGGTATGAGTAACCAACCTAGACCATTGCACCCAATTGCTACTAGAAAGGGAATCTCTATTTTCCACCATCTTCTATGCTTATATAAGTGCCCCTTCCTATCATATTTTTGTAGGTTGCCACAAGTACATGTCCCCCATGACCTCTTTTCATTGGCAACCTTTTCCTCACTAGGAAAGCTCCATTTTGCAATATCTTTTGGATCTTGGAAAGTGATTACAAGTGGAGGAAGTATCCTTCCTACATTTGGCCCCTCTTCCTACTCTCTCTCCACCTTTTCTATGCTTTGGATGGCTTGAAACAACACTATACACTTGGAAGTCCAACATTCACAATCATTTTATGGGATCTATGGGCCACTTTTATATTTTTTATTAGAAGGACCATTATTTATTTAAAAATGTTTCTTCACTTTATTAAATCATTAGAAATACCATTTCAAAGGTCAAAGGTAAATCCTTACACTTTTTTCCACAATATATCAATGGGATAATTTACAACGTTGGTCCCTTTAGCAAATGATTATTTCATTTGCACAGCTTGGTCATCTACTTTATTTCCACTTACATGGAGGATTGTTTTGAGGGTTGCTACTAAAATACTATTGTGAAGCATTTCCTTTATATTTAAAATATATTTGTTTGAGTACATTATGTAGTGTGTGTTCAATCATACAAACCTTGTAAACCTTTGAGCATTGTAATTACATTGAGAAGGGAAGAATAAAAGAACAAAGTGGGAAAATCATATGTTGCATTGGATTTATCTCAAAAGCATAAGCATTGAATTTGATTGAATTAAATGCATAAGTGTTCATGGAAGGGAAAGATCATAAAGAAAAATGTGTATTTGGGTCTAGAGAAGGATTTGCAATGTATTGCAACCTCAGGTTGGTATGTCATTAATTGAATAAGTAGCTACATATTGTTAGATAATGTTAGTATGCTAAATGCAATGAGAATGTGAAAGGGTAGATAATGTTATTATGCTAAATGCAATGAGAATTTGAAAGGGTATAATAGGACTTATAAAATTGGTTAGAGATGACTCTTCCCATTCCTATCCACCGCAGCCAGCCTTGACATCTCTTTAGATATTCTTAGTGCATTGAGCTCCTCCTCCTCAACCGCTGTGGATTCTTCTTCATCATCCATTTACCTCTACCTCATCCAATGACTCTCATTTGGTCTTCCCTAGAAGAAAGGATGAGGAGAAGCAAGTCAACTCGCAGTAGGTAGGCTTACAAATGGCTTCAATCTCCCTCGATTCCCTTAGTTCTCATTCTCTTTTGAAATATGCTTGCTCACTTGTACAATGTTCTAGCACTTGAATCTAGATAGAATAAGACATGGCATTGTGACTTGTTCTAGGTGGAATTCAAGTGCTAAAACTTGCCTTATTCTTTTTGTTATTTTAAAGCACTATGTAATTCTAAAGATTGGTATTTGAAAGCTTGAATAGACTATGAAAGAAAACTTGAAGCACTTGAATCTATGGCATTTCTTTGTAGCTTGGAAAAAGAAAAGTTTAAGAAGTAGCAAGCAAGGCAAGGAAGAGGGCATTATGAGAATAAGTGAAGCTCACCTTATAGGTCATATTATACTCCACTTTGGAAGTTGTTGTACCTGTCTACTTTGTTTGTGGCACATTGTAACTTAGTAGAAGTATCTTTCAACTGGTAGTAGGCAAGGCATCTCGGAGGGGCATGATCTCATGTGGCATCACACATCTCCTTAAAACCTGGTCCTTGCCCATCTTGTATAGTTGTCCTGCAATGAGTTGATAGGGTGCAGCTTTTAGAACCAGCTTCCTAGCATCCACTGCTTTCATTTCAAGAGGTGGTATTCCTGCCATTAAGTGGGCTTCATTTCTCACCACAATTTTGAAATGGAATTCTTGTAGTAGTAGAAGCCATGGAGTGATCTAGCATGTGGTACATGGCCGATTCACAAGATATAATAAGGCTTGATGATCTGTGGAGAAGATAAAATCATTAGCCAATAGATAGTGTCAAAATTTCTTCACGTTGTAGATCATTGCCAAGGCTTCTCTTTCTGTTGTGGTGTAATTCACCTCCACATCATTTAGTTGTCTGCTTGCAAAGTATACTGGGTAGTCTTTGTTGTGTTTGCCAGGTTGACATAACACACCCCCTACTGCATAATTGGAACCATTAGTATGTACATGAAAGTCTATGTCCCAATTTTGTGCCATTAGAACAGGGGCTGTGGTCAATCTTCACTTGAGGGTTTCGAATGCTTGTTCACATTCGTTTGTCCAGATGAAGTTGACTAGGAGCTTGTATAGGGGCCTTGCAATCATGGCATGCCTCAGTATGAATCTTCTATAATAGTAATTTGCGATACTTGCAATGCAATGGGGTTTTCAACTAGAGGAGCACCTACATATGCATGCTCTATCGAGTATACAAATTAAGAGGCCTTTTTCACCACATGTTTGCCTACAACAATTGAAATACATCTAAAATCTTGATTTAACATATACCAAGAATGGTTAACCTTTGATATATCTAGATATTGGAAACATACCCGATTGTGAACCAAAAACAGCGTGTCCAATCCATACTGCCTCTGCAAGAGCCATGTCCCACTTGTGGATCTAATCACCTCAATGCCCAAGAAGTAATGCAGCTCTCCCAAATCCTTGCCATTGGATAGCCTTATGCAGTGGGGAGGAAGAATCCATGGAGGAAGAGTCCTTTTTGGAGCACCCTCAAATTCTTCCTGGATCAAGAGATACATCTTGATCTAGGTGGAGGGGCAAAAAGGGTGTAAAATGATTATGTGACCATTGTGTTCAGATGTAGAGTGTGTGCTTGCCAAGGCGTGTGCATGTGGGGCATTATGCTGATGCATCAAGATGGTGCACATGCTGTGTGCACAGTGTGCTTGCAGAGGGGTAACTGTGCCTATGAGGGATCAATGCCACTTGGTAGATGAGGTGGCAGATGACATGGCACTTTGACCTTGAGTAGTTGATGTGGTAGTTGACTGGTCAAAGATGACATGGATAGAAGGTTGGATGATGATGTAATGCTAGGGCTGACGAGGCAATTGATGTGTTAGGGGATAAGGGTTTCCTAATGTGGCAGAGGATAGGGTTGACATGGCAGATAAGATTGCCACATGGATGATGATGTGGCTAGAAGATCGGCCTTGCTGATGTGGCAACAAGGTTGCTTACGTAGTAGATATGCCTATGTGGTAAAAAGCTATAGTGCAACGTGTCGTTCAAAGGTGGGATCTTAAATGGAAACACCGCAAGGGATGTGGCTTTGGCCAATCTACTGACTGATGCTCCAGCCACTAAAATCAGTAGGCAGAACCTCCTCAATCCACACACCCTGTGGCAATTACTATTGCCAATGCTCCTCTTGTGTAGCTGGCCAACTGGCCATTGAATTACCATAGGCTCATATGATGGAGGATCAGGTAACCTAAGAAATGAGGCATGCTTATTATAAAACTTTTCCAAAAAATGATCCACTTCATTCCACCAAGGAGGGAGAGGAGGTAAAGACAAACTGAAACAGCACTAACCAAAAACATAGAGAATGCCTTTGCCGCTTCAGCACCTGAACTCTTTTGCCAGAGTGAACAACAATGTCTAGCCTTCAACCAATTCTTCATACTTTGCATGCCGATCCTCCCTAGTAGATACTGACTCTGCAACCACTTCTTTACCCTTATCCGCACTACCTTTCCCACCTGCAGAATTACTGCAACCCATTGGCCCAGACACTGTTTGCACCTGTGGAACACTTTGCGGTCAGGATTCTGCACCAGCACCTGCATCCCCATCCATTCCAAGTCGGTGTTGTTGCGAAACCATCTCCCGACATGTTTGTGGAACCATAGCATTGTGCCAACATGCAAATTGTCTATCCCATTCCGCATGGACATCCCCTTGGAGAGCATCAAGGAGCGAACCCATCTGCTCCATATTGACATTGACTGGACCAAGAAAAGCCCACAAATACTCATCCAATCCATCGATAGTACGTCATCGTAACAATTACTCTTGAGTGCTAGGAAAAATACTCCGAATGTAACTGCTAAGTTGCCTCTAAGTGTGCTTCCTCAACTTGTACCCGTGCTTCCAAAACTGCAATGCTGTCTTCCAGTTGCTGCATCCGTGCTATGCTGACTCTGCAGGGCTTCATTCTCATTCTACAATTGAATGATCTCAGATTCCAAATTGGCCACTCTTGATGAATCACTTCCTGCAGAACACTGTGTTGCAAGGCGAGCAAGCAACTGTGCACAAAACTGTAGCTGCACATTCATTGGCTTCAATCGCAAAGACACTCCCGTTGAGGGCATTGAAGAGACCACCTCAGGCTCAGAGACCACCATCAATTCTTCTGCTATTGACACCCACACTACTTTAGACACTGCCACCATCGTAGTAAAGGTTTTTGCAGTGGTCGTTGTTGTGTGCTGAAGCTATTCCAACCATCTTTGAGTGAGTGAACCACCAACTAGCGGACTGCCTCCAAAAACACAGGTGCTATTGACATTGTCACCCTTTCTACCAATGATTGGTGGGGGAGGCGGATGCATGATGTTGATCTGGGTTGAAGCCACCCCATTGCAGAACAAACTCTCCATCCCACCTGCATGAGGAGGAGTAAGGGGCACAAGAGAAGAAACCACGCCTTGAGTGATACGAGGCCCTTGACGTTTTTGCTTCTTGGGCGCTCGACCAAATGAACCTTCAGCATCCTCTTGCAAAGGTCCTTTGGGCTCAAGGGTAAGAATTAATGCCGTATTCCATCGAGGCACCTACATACAACACATGATAAATATTGCTGCCATGTAGTAGCACTTGCAGAATCAATCCATGTGAACATGATGAGGCTGAGCTCATCATGGTTTACTACTGGTAACATGCAAATATCACTAGCCTATGAGCTAGAAATTCGAAAATACATTAAAAGGTTCTTTGTCCAACTTCTTGTAGATATAAGCTAGCAAAGACCACCCCAAGATTCAATTGTTATGATTGCAGTGCTAATACATTGCTTTTGTTTTTGTGAGTGGATATTCTGCATGAACAATTAAATTTTCATGCTTCTACCAAAGAAATAAACTTGTGTCATCACTATAATGACACAATGTCATTATAAACTATGTAAACCATAAATCTTATAGAATTCAATGTAATAAAAACTAAATGTTAATACCAAATTGTGGTGATGGTGGCATTAATTTAGGGCTTCATCATGTGGCCCTTTTTTCATCTAAGAATGTGAGGAGATTGCCTTTTCCAAATAACTATAAGAGCATTGAGCAAATGCAAATTGGGTGACGTATGCATAGTGTGGGGACAAGGGAGAATGAACAACTTAGAGAAAAATGAATGGGAAAGACTTTGAGAAGGAAATATTGCAATGATTAAAGTCAAAGAAGCCTTTTTGTTACTTACCTTATATACTAGACACTTACTTGACATTCAATGTTTTCCACAATCACATATCTTTTTTCGTTTGCTTGAGCCTTGGCTTGATGGCTCATGTTTGAACATGCTTGCTCTATGTCAAGCGAGATTGATAGTGACATTGGGGAGATAAATATTCATTCTACTTTGCACCTTCCTCCTTGCACTACCTTCTGTTGTGTTTGTTGTTGGTTATTTGTAGGAATGGTGAACTAAGGGTATCCTCAGCATCTAAGTCAATCATCTAGGTCAATCATCTCCTTTTTTGGGATCACCCTTGCCCTCTCTAGTGATCCTTTTTTGTTTGTTTTCACACCAAAAATCATTGCATTGCAGATCCAAGCCTAGAATATTTCCTTAATTCCTTTTGTTCCTTTGCTTCTTGCTCATCTTGTGCCATGGCATCCTTGTTGGCTTGCCTTCTTACATTTGGCTGATTGGGATTCATGTTTGATTGAGGCTCACTCCTTTGTCAATTTGTTCATGGTCATGCTCTCCACATTAACTACCCATCCTACCACATTGATGGCTTCTTGGTTTATCTACCTCAGCCTCTTAATGGTATTGACTTGCTTCCCTCCTCAACCTCTTGGGTATTTGTTGTCGTGGTAGCTCATTGTTCTTTGGTCTTGTGTGCTTTGCCTATTGCTTGGCTACCACCTATTTTGGATTTTTGCTTTTAATGATTCCCTCCTTCCTTCTCCTTTACACTTGGTCTTTTCTTGAGGGGGGTTGTGGGATTTGATGATCCTGTCATGGTTGATGCCAATGTACTATTGCTTCTTTGTTGCCTTCTCCTTTGTTGCCACCTTGTTTTCTTCACCTTCTCTTGTTCTTGGGGCTGAGTGAGTAGTTAGAGAAACCTCCTCAAGATTGAATCTCTTGTTAACAAAGTAGTTTTTGATTTAGTAGGGTCCCATGCATTATCAATGTTGTAGGTTTTGAATTAATCACGTCCAATGCAGAACTATTTAGTGGTATGAGCGTACCATCTTTGAGCACTCAATTCTTGATGTGGCAATCATGCCATGAGTTTATCCTCCACTAAATTATGCCTTGTAAATATTTAGGCTTCGCTTGACCTTACTTCATCAATTTTGGAAAATTTTCCAAGTCCCATTGTTAAGGCTTCTTCTTGGGCATTTATATGCTATACATTAGTACAAAGAATTGAAGACGAAATGCCAACTCAAATGGGTTATGCATCATTGTGACCTTGGATGCCATTTGATAGGCCCATAGAGAAACTTTTGAAATGCATTTCTCCTTTGTAGATAATTTTGGCTAGATATATAAGGTTTATCAAATTTGAGGTTCCTCCTTAGTCTCTATGACCATTACTTGCTAGCCACACTCTTGTCCACCCCCCCTCTCCTTAAATTTAAGTTTGGAATCATAAATTAATACAGGGCTACCCCTAATGTATACGATTACATGCCTACTTCCAAAAAATTCCCTTCCCTTACACTCACATGGTACCATGTGAACCCCCCGGAGTCCTATCCTTTTAATTAGGCATATGGCCACCTAATAAGGTTTGAAAATAATGTTGTGAAGAACTTATAGAATGGGATAAGTGAGGAGGAAGGGGCAAGGGGAAAACTCAAATGAGAGCTTGTCAAAAGAAGATCTTGCAAGGGAACCATAAACCCTAAATCTACCATTTTTGGAGTTTATTCTTGTATTGATATGCAATATTTTCTTGCCTTAATAGTGCTTTATTTAGGAAACTTCTCTCATTCTCTCTATCTTGAAATATACGGTATCTTTATGGCTTTGGATTTGCAAGCAAGAAGTGAGCAAGCTTGAACCTTTCATGAAGAGGTCTTTCAAACATGCCTAGAGTACTCATTGTAGTTTTTCATTTTCTATTGATGCAAACATAATGTTATAGGCAAAACATGATGATGGTGCTCAATTTTTTCTATCTCTTGGCCACCAAGAAGAGTTAAAGGATTTTGGGCCACCTTTCTAAGGAACTCAACATCCAAGCGTCACACTTAACATTGTTAGCATTGAACACCATGAATAACTTGAATACCAAGAGTTCAATGTCTTTGGTGCTGATGTAGAAATTAAGATTTTCTAGGTACCATCTTCTTAATTTGATTCAAAAGGTTGGCTTATGTAGGTGCTTTAAATACTTCTAGGATTTTGGGAATAAGTGCACCCTACCTGTTAATTTTAAAATAGTGCATAAAGTTATCCCTCTTGTAAATATATTTTTGTAAGTTTGAAGAATAAAAATACCCCTCATTTTGAACTCTCATAGTATACTTACATTTACCAAGGTGAACCCCTTGAGCTTTGGTGCAACATAAATTTGATTATAACCACTATAGCCATCCATGAATGAGTACATCTCATGTCCTACAACTTGGTCAAGTATACCATCTATGAATGGGATAGGAAATGGATCTACTACAGTTTGGGAATTCAGCTTCCTATAATCCACTCACTTTGAGCTTTCCATTCTTTTTAGGTACTACCACAATAGGAAATATCCAATCACTTCTATCAATTACATAAATGAATTTAACCTAAATGAGTTTAGTTAGCTTAACCTTAACCTGTTTGGCATAATTAGGAATGATTTTGTACCTTGTTGCATGATGGGTTTCACATTTGGCACTAGTGGGAGTCTATGTTGACACTCTAGGGGCCCTTTTTAAATTAGTATAACTCCAACAAAAAACATCTCTATATTACATTTAACTAAATCTTGAGCTGCTTGAAGCTGGTCACCAACCACATGAGTGTTAATAATAACTATTTATGGCTCCTCCTTTGTCCCTAGATTCAAATCTTGTGTTGGTTTCTTAACCAACCATTTAGAACCAATCCATGTTATTATCAACATTGGCTCGTCCAAATTTCACCTACTATATCTACAATGAAATTTCTTGGGGCTAAAGACTTTGTTATGTAGCTATTTTATTATCCTTATCTTTTGTTTGATTCTAGTAGCCCCTTGGAAGAGATCAAGCTCTCCCATTGGCATGATTTGGAGATCCATCAACCTAGTTTCAACAACTTGTGGAAAGTGATCCCAAACTTCTAAATTCTTTGGCCTACAACTCTTTGGTACTTTGCTTGGATTAGTAAAAGTTTGTACTTCCTCAATTCTAGCCTTAATTGTCATTAGCTTGGAGCCCCAATCATGCAATACTATTGCACTTTTTAACCAATGACTTCCAAGCAGTGGGTAAAGATTTTCTTCCATAGGAATTGCCAATAAACTCACTATGTAATAATTTCCACCAATGGTAAGCACAACATCACGGGCATACGTATTGGCTTAACTGATCTTTGATCCACCATTCGGACTCAAAATGGTGATGGTTTATATTTTTAGCTTCAGTTTGTGGACCACAGCTTTCGAAATGACACGTCATACATTTCGCCTTTTAATTTTTATAGTGATATTTAATACTTCTTCATCCACCACGAGTGTTAATGATCAAAATGGTGACAAAGGAGTCCACTTCTTTATTGGGATTTCTTTATTGTGGAGATGATGCAGGAAAAATTCTCTGCAATATGGTGCAGTTTTTAGTAATTTTGCCACTATCAAGCTAGCCTACGTATTTTGGAAAATCTTCCATGCTTTTTCCATTTCAAGACTTAGGTCTCCTTCAAAACTTAGCTCCTCTTGAGACTTACTAGTGGAGGACTTGACCAAGCTATCTATTGGTGGAACAAAGTGATCTTATAGATACATAGTTGGGGCTGTTCCCTTGTGTTCTTGAGGTAATTTTTTTTTGCGCTTTCCAATTGATGTCTCCCTACAAGAGGTATTGGACTATCCCAAACATTCACTGGACCTTGTGACCAAGTTACTGCATTGGCATCCACTAAATTTAGAAGCTCTGCTAATATGAATCGGCATTTGGGATCCACTTCCCATATGTCTCTATTATGTTGCACCCCTGTACTTAGCCTCTGTGCTCAACAAGGCAACTGTAGGCTGTTTCTTGCTGCTCCAAGTGACTGCAACACTCCCAAAAGAGAACACATATCCACTGGTAGATCATCTATCAGAAATACTACCAACCCAATTAGCATCAGTGTATCCATGCAACTGTATCTGAACCCCAGTCTCATAAAATAGTCCATACTGCAATGTGGAACTCACATACCTCAGTATGCATCTAGCCGCATCCAAATGCAGTTTCCCTAGAGCCTGCATAAACTGACTTACCAACCCAACAACATAGCTCAAATCTGGCTTGGTAATAGTCATATAAATCAAACTTCCTACTATGTGTTTGTACATAGTAGGGTCTTCCAGAAGCTCACCTGCATTTGCGCTCCATACTGCCTCTGCAAGAGCCATATCCCACTTGTCGATCTAATCACCTCAATGCCCAACAAGTAACGCAGCTCTCCCAAATCCTTCATCTCAAACTTTTGCTTCAATAGCATTTTCACATGAAGGATATCTTCATCACTATCACCTGTGATGATCAAATCATCAACATAAATGATAAGCAGCATAATGCCTTTCTCTATTTTTCTCACATAAAGTGAGAAATCTACCTTGGAAATTTGAAAGCCAATAGTGACAAGATACTATCCTATCTTGTTAGACCATGCTTTGGGTGCTTGCTTCAAGCCATACAAGGCTTTCTTCAACCTACAAACAAACTCAGGATGAACAGCATGAACATAACCTGGTGGCTGCTCCATATAGAGCTCTTCTTGCAAATCACCATGCAAGAAGGCATTTTGTTCACAGAACCATCTGCATTGTGCTTCACCTTATAAACCCACTTGCAGCCAATTGCATTCTTGTCTTTAGGCAAAGGCACCAATTCGCATGTAGCATTTGCTTCCAAGCATCCATTTCTTCATCCATGGCTTTCTCCCATTTTTCTTTTCCCATGGCTTGCTCAAAAGAAGTGGGTTCTGGTTCATGTATCACTTTGACCATATAGGCATAGTGAATGGCTGTTAATCCATCATATTTCAGCCTATCCATAGGATACCTAGCTCTGGTAGACCTGCGCAAAATAGGCTCACTACCAAATGCTCTCAAAACATCCCTTGTCTTCCTTACTCCAGGTGTAACAACAGAAGGAATACCCAACTTATCATCAAGACTCTGTTCATAGCCACTGAATTCACCATCCACATAAGAGTGACCTGCATTCACATCAACCATGGGTGATCTACTTTCTCTTTTCCTTTTCGTGATACTTGCATACCACTATCTGTATTGCTTTGAGGACATCCTCTTGATCTCAATCTTCTTGGTCATGGCAGAGTATGTGAACCATTGCTAGAGGACACTATAGGTCCACTAATATTTTGTGATTGGTGCTCAATCACATTTACTGGTTTATACCAGCTGCTCATCTCATAAAAAACATCTTTGCTCAATGTAAACTTACGAGTAGAAGGGTTATAGCATCTATACCCATTATGCTACAGAGAATAACCAATAAAGATGCACTTTTCAGCTTTTGGATCTCAACTCATCTGGCACATGAACATAGGCAATGCAACCAAAAACTTTCAAATGAGAAATATCTAGTTTCCTACTAGTATACCTCTCCTCTGGCATCATGCCATGTATTGCTATAGTGGGAGTCCTATTCATTATGTAGACTGCTATAGCAACTGCTTCAGCCCAATAATAATCTGGCAGGTCTTTTTCGTTGAGCATGGCATTAGATACGTCTCCAATATGCATGTTTTTCCTTTCTGCAAGTCCATTTTGCTGTGGGATATGACTGCAGGAATATTGCTGCTTTATGCAATGCTCCTGCAGGAACCTTGAAAACTCATTTGAGAGGTACTCTCCCCCTCATCTGACCTTAGGCATTTTATTTGCAAGCCTATTTCTTTTTCAACCATAGCTTTAAAAGCTTTGAAATGCCCAAACACCACTTTTCTTTTTCATAAAACGCACCCAAACTTTTCTACTGTAGTCATCAATAAAAGTGACAAAATAATGATAGCCTCCATTAGATGCAGCTTTACTAGTCCATACATTAGAGTGCATTAATTCCAATGGCCTCTTACTTTATTGAACATGTCTAGGAAATGGTTTCCTTGCCTGTTTTCCAAATAGACAGGCTTCACATACCTTATGTATTTCTACAACCTTGAACTTAGGCAATCCTACAATAATATTTTGGGCCTGCATTAATTTAAGTCGTTGTACATTAACATGGCCAATACATTTATGCCAGATATCAATATCTGCAACTACAGTGGTCCCATGTGCAAACATTGCTGCACTCAATTCAGGCATGTCTGCATCCAACGTAAACATCCTACCCTTCTTCTTCCCTTTTGCTATCAAGTGACCTTTATTTTTCATATCCTCAACAAAGCATCCATGAGGATTAAATCTGACTTGCAAGCCCTGCTCAACCATTTGACCAATAGAAACCAGGTTCTTGGTGATATTCAGGACATGAAATACATCAAACAAGTATTTCTTTTTCCCATCCTGCATAGACAAAGGAATTTTACCAATCTGCACAATAGGATGTGTAGTATCATCACTAATCTCCACAAATCCTAGTCTTTCCAGTTTCCTTGCATCCTACATCCATTCTGCATGACCTGTCATGTGGTTTGACGCACCTGAGTCAACATAACACACATCATTGCTTTCTTCTGCACTTGTAATAGAATTGGTCATGTGTTGCACCATAAACAAATGCTCATTTCTATCATCACCCTGTCTACTAGAGGATGCATAACTGCCTTGCTGCAATTTTCCAGTCATGATGTCATTCTGCTTTTTATAGCAGTCTTTAACCATATGACCCATTTTACCACAATAGTAGCATTCAACATTGATGTTTGCATTTTGGCCTCTCTGCCATCCACCATGACCTCTTTGGCTCCCCTTGCCTCTAAAGTTACCACATCCTTCTCCATAGGACTAGTTTTCTTGAATTTGCTCCATATTTTGATTTCTGCCACGACCTCTAGATCGACCTGCTCTACCTCTGCCTCTACCTCTTCCAATGTTTGAGTAGAAGACAATTCTTTTGAAGTTCCTCCTGAAGAAGATGCACCACCATTTCTCTGCTCTTCAGAAATTAGAAGAGCAATCAACTCCCCAAAATCAAGAAAATTCTCATGGACGACAATCGATGTCTGGAATTGTTCATAATCCTTTCTTAGATCATTCAAGGTCACAGAAACTAAATCATCATTTTCCACTGGAGACCCAATGGGAGCAAGTGCATGTGCAATCTTCTTCACCTACATGTGGTAGTCATTGATGCTCATATTTTCTCTCTGCACGTTATGCAACTCCTGCTTGAGCTGCATTTTCTTGGATTGCATATTTGTGCTATACATTTTTGTCAAAGTATCCCATGCCTCCTTCGGCGTGCTTGCATCCTGAATATGCACAATCATAGAATCTGAAATACTGATAGATAGCTTTTATTGATTGGGAACATTAGGAATAACTAGTTCTTGTTTAGGTCCAGTAATGAACTCCCAATAGCCTTTTCCCTTAAGGAAATTCATCATTCTAAACTTCCATGCTTGGAAGTTATTCTTGTCAAGCTTTTTAGTGACAATCTATGAAAGAGCATCATACGCCATTACAAAAAACTGTAAAATATTCTGTCCTTGCAAAAAAAACACAACTTCTGCCTCACAAGGGCAAATTTGCAAAACTGACGAAAGTGGTATTTGACCACACAGTCACTTCCTAGTGACGATTTTGCATCAACAGGCAATAAGAATGATTCTGTCACTCCCAATATCTCTGTGCACAGGCATACGATGCAATTTTGGTGGAAACTTTTCACGGACCTGTAGAACAGTGGTCGCACAGCAAAAACAAGGTGCTTTTTTGAGTGCCAACGGAAAACTTCTGCCACCAAAACCAGCCCCGAAATGGCCTCGAATTAAAAAAATAATGCCACCAAATCACTTTGCCCTGTCCCGTAGCATATACTGCCCTCTTGCCACACCACGAAGGGCATCCCAATCTGAGACAGTGCACTCTTCACTTTTCGGCTGTGCTACCTGCAGAGATTTGCTCTCAAACTCGAAAAAGGAAAGCAACACTGATCTTCTTACCAAGACACTGCAAACTTGGTTTGCTTTCTCGAGCTCCTTACCATGAACCAAGCTCTAATACCATGTGAAGAGAGTGGGAGAGAAGGAAGGAGTCTCACTTGCGGCTTTCTCACATACACAATGGGGGAATACACACAAAGGTGGAGGCTGAAAACAGTTTTTCTCTTCTTAGTCGTGAAAGCCAAAAGAACTCTCTTAGTACAAAAGAATAGGTGAACCCTATACGTGGGTCCCAAACCAAACTCAGCTAACCAAGGTGGCATACTAACTGAGCCACTAACTAGAGTACATAAAGATAGCTATCATCCAACTATTATTCATGGGCGGTGTACCAACCGCATCTGTAGCTAACAAGTCGGTGACATAAATGCACAATGGTCACCTTGGCATATCACGAGTGGAGCTCGATATTTCAACAAATGATTCCCATGGTTGACTCAGTTGAAGTGGCATATGATGTTGGGAAAGCAAGTGACCTGTTCACTAGTAACATTACAATGAACACAATGAGCATGTGCATCACTAAATAATGTGCTCCACTATAGTCCGGCTTGAATCTCTAGACCTAAAGCTCATTGCCACTGAAATTACCTCCTACCTATGAAGCATGTGACTTAGTTAATAGTATTTCTTAATCATGTGGTAAAACCAAGATGCCATTAACACCTTGGAAATATAATTGACCACCACTTAGTGTGCATTTCCAAGCTTTCAAGACAAATGTTAGAATTTATCCTTGGACAAATGGACAAGGAATGTGCCTTGTGACAAGTATTGAAGCATTTCATTGTACTCAATTTTTGAGAAATCTACTACAAAAGGATGTGCATCGGGTAACATGGTGGTCACTCCATGGTGCTCACCTAACACAAGTACCTAAGATAAACAATGTAATCTATCATGAGCTTTGCCCACTTTATGGATAATTCTAAAATTGAATTCTTAAGCCTCATGCTTGATACTACTATAGTTGCACTCATGTGGTGTCATCAATTTGTTGGCATAATATATGAGATATCCATTTTCTTGTTGAGTTATGCCAAAATTACATAACCAGATGCATCAATGTAGACATGAAAAATAATATCCCACCAAGGTTTTCAGTATCAAATATTCAATGTCACTGTTGCTTGCTTCTTTAGTTCATTGAATGTAGCTGAGAGTTGCTCCATTGGAACTTGGTATCTTTTTTAGTATTTTCAAAGGGATTGTGCTATCACCGTGTATCTCATTTCTAAGGTCTGAGGGTATTGGTCACCTACAATTGTGTCATTGTTCATTGTAGCGTAGGGCTTTAAAAATGTAGCATAGGTTATTAAGTCATATTCATCGGTGAGAGGTGTAGGCTAAAGCATGGAAAGTATCTCTACTACACGATCAGATGGGAAAGAACCAATCATCACAAATAGTTTCTCCCCTCCATAGGAGTTCAAGGGTTTTGGAAAGGGTTGGAGGACTTAGAAGGATGGTAGGGTTCAGAAAGATAACTAGGGCCCAATCATTTAGAAAGAGTTTAAGGTTGAGAAAGAGTTGCAGGGTTGAGGAGTGGAGAGCTACTCTCATTCACATACTCATTGGGTTTAGAGTTGAGGAGGGGTGAACAAGGGTGAGGAGGAGGATGGGAGATTTCAAGGTTGGATCATGCTATGAAACGATAACATTGAGGGAGAATGGACCCAATGAGATCAAGCACATGAACACCAAAGTGATATGAACACTGAACCCCAAAGAGTGGGAGATTTTTTCCTTTTAGATAAATTTATACATAATGGTGTCTATAGACTTTTTAGGAGACCTCTTGGTAGGACCTCTTTTGTAGGAGACCTCAAGGGTAGGAGTCTCTACACTTCTTATAGGGTGGGACCTCTTTTGTAGGAGACCACTTTGGTAGGAGTCTACACTCTTTTTGTAGGGAACCTCAAAGGTGGGACCTCCTTTTTAGGAGGCCTCTTTTTTAGGAGACCTCTTTGGTAGGAGTCTCTACACTTTTTGTAGGGAACCTTAATGGTGGGACCTTTTGGGATCTCTACACTTTTTGTAGGAGACCTCTTGGGGTTTCTACACTTCTTGTAGGAGATCTCAAAAAGTGTATACTTTATTCTTTCTTAGTATTTCTCTCTCTAGATCATGATTTAGCAAGTATGGTTAGATCTTTTCTAGAGAGTATTTTGGCTATTGTATCCTATTGGATACAATAGCCAAGTATGATCATATATTTTCTAGAGAGTATTTTGGCTATATTGTATCCTATTGGACTCCTCACATATACTTTCAAGTGCAAGATATTACGAGCAAACTTTGCTACTACTCCATACACAACTATCTCATATTGGCTGCACTAACCCTTGTTGCCACATGGTTAACAACTCCCCAGACCAATTTGATTACCCATCCTAGGGTATTTAATGCTTTGAGTGGGAAGTTTTTTCGCTGTGCTCTTTGCATGGAGGTTTGTTGCTATCAAAGTTAATTGTCCTAGAGTTGATAAAAGCTTCCTTTGCTCTCATTGTAGTTGTGTCAAACTACTCCTTGTCTCCATAGTTTCTATGGATTGCACTAAAGCTAGTTATAGGTCGGTGATGTGGCATAGTGTTGGTACTTGATATTGATGGTATTGAATACTTGTGTACCCATTTGTTCATGTTGACAATGACTGACATTTCTCTTCTTTATCTTGTACTTGGCCTATAGATTTACATGTTGATAAAACTTTGTTTGATCATCTTGTTTGGCATCAAGTGTGGCTCATTAAAACACACTCTATTAGTTGATGTATTCCATTTTTATTTAATGTATGTCTTCTCGGATTTTGGCATTTGTTCCATTTTGTTGTTGAGAGAGACATTTGTAAGAGAGAAAAGAATCAGGTTGTCAATGATGAGGCTTAGGACTTTCATACATAGCATTGGATCTCATCAACAAATTTGTGTTATTATTGATGCTAATACCTTGAGTTGAATGTTCTTCTTTTGTAATGATTTGTATTGTTGTCACATGTTGTACTCTTCACAGCTTCCTATTTTCACCTAGAGATTGTGAGAGTTTAGGGTGGGTGCTTGTGCTACCTAAAGCATATATTCAATATGATCTCCTACTCACCTAAGGAAGATTGAGGACTGTTGGATATTGAGTGCTTAATAGACTAGTGCTCTTCCCTACAAAAGGCTTTTATTCATGCATCTATAGTGTCTAAATTGAAAGAACTTGTGTGTGTTTGTGGACCTAACCCATGTGCCTAGGTGTATAAAATTATAGAGTTTTAGGACTCAAGAGAGTCAAATCTGCAATTTTATTCACAAGAGAACATTGTTGTCAAACCATGTTGTTATTTGTGGTTCGGTTCCCAAAAGTAGTTTTACCGAATTCCAATTTATTTATTTATTCCTTTTTAATCAAATACCATCATGAAGAACATGTTTCTTGGAGGGTTTTTTTTTTTGGGATCGATCTTTGCATTTTGTTAAATCTTGTCTAGTCTTGTACTTGAGTAGATAGGAGTACTAGCAAGCTAGACTAGTATAGAGAGTTGACACTTGAGTTCATATGGGGATATGCATTTGGAGAAAGTGCAACCCCATTATTTTGGATGATGGATGGTTGGACTTTGTTCTTTTCTTCGATTATGCATGCCTTTGCTAATTTATCTATCCTTGCTAATGCATGTAGCATTGTATCTTTTGTACTTTGGGTCCCTTGGGCTTGATTCTTTTATGTTGAAAGTATTCCCTTTGATACTGGGATGGGATGCTACAATAGCTTTTTTGTTGAGGAGAATTTGTGATTGATGACTTCATGCTTGATGTGTGCCCCATTTTTCTCGACACAAAGTCACTCTTTGCAGAGTCTATACACTATTGCTAATGCTCAATGTTCATATCACTTTGTTGTTCATGTTCTTGACCTGCCCGGGTCCATGATCCCTTAACACTATTGTGTGATAGCATGATCCAACCTTTAAATGTCCCATCCTCCTCCCTTCTCTGCCTCCTCCCTCCTCCTCCTCCTCAAACCCTACAACCCTTTCCTAAACTTGAACTCCTATGGAGGTGAGAACCTTCTTCAATTTTTGTGATGATTGCTTCTTTCTCCTCTAAGCACACACTAGAGATACTTTCCATGCTTTAGCCTAAACCTGCCCCATAATACGAGTCAAGGAATTTTGATTCCACTCCTCTTGTAGTTGCTCTCTGGGATGTGCCAACAATCGATTCCAAGTATTTTGAAATTCATCCATTAGTTGTAATTGCTCTTGGAAAACCATCTTGACTTGTAGATCTTGTGGTGGGCCTATTCCTTCTTGTTCTCCTTCCTTGAATGTGTTGAGAATTGGAATTTGAGGATTTTGATAAGCGAGTGCATTTGACTATTGCATCTTTGTATTTCTCCTTGGGCAATCCTCTGTATATGGCCAAGGTGTAATTTATCTTCCATGGCTAGCATCCATATTGGAGAATGATTACAGAGTATACATCTTACATCATTTTTATGTAGAAGTGTTGTACATGAAGAGCTTAGTTGATAGAGATGTTCTTGCATGCCACATCTTGGTTCTACATCATTGGACAAATGTTTGTCACCGACTTCATACAATATCCTCTAAATTGCATCGCCCTTTGTGCAATCTAGGGGATGGTTTAGGGTTTTTATTTGACTTTACATCCAGTGTCCTTTTTAAATCCTTTCTTCTTTTTGCTCCTTTTTGCTTGATGGTTGACTTTTTATTGTGGCGCATGTTGCTGATATGTGATTCTTTTATACCCATTGGCCAAATAATGTTGTTAATTTCTAATGCATTTGATGTTTCTATAGGCTTTGCCCTATGTGTATTAGCAAATTTAGAGATGGTTTCACTTGTGTCACCACTCGATTTGGATACATGCCTTTCTAATATTGCTTCAATCATTCTAGAACCTTCTTAATTGAGTCTTCAATCACCATTCTAGCATCATATAACTTTGTTATATTTTTGTAGCTAAAGTGAATCCAAGTGCTGTTTGATTTCTTCATGAAAATTTAGAATGTACTTTTCAAATATTACTCTTTGATGTATTCAATAGTCAAAGATATAGATTTCTGATATAGCATGTTGTTCAATGCCAAATCGGACATATTGTACACGTAGTCACTAGAGCCAAGCTTGTGACTTGCAAATAGTTTTTTAAAGAGTCAGGGACATACAACCAAAGTTGATGTTTTCAAGGTACAAGGGTGTGCTAGCAATTATGTGTGCTAGATCAATGTTAGAATCATGTGCTTCTATACATTGTGTAAGCATTGATTTAATGTCAACATGTCCATGTGAATGGTTTCTTCAATGTGTACATGCTTGTTTTAATGGGTTGCTTCAATGGGGTGGTTTAATGGGTTGGAATACGTTATATGGATGGTTAAATATTAAGGACTCAAGAGTCAAGACACATTATGCTAATTGCTCAAAAGTGGGCACCCCCCTTCTCTTTGACCTTATCATGCAAGACCAAATGTTCCATATAATGGAGTGGTTAGGGTAGTAGGGGAAGGAGCTATAGATCACCCATAGTCTCTCTATGATGTTTTAGCTGGCTTTCTCATTGGATTGATGAGGCTGGGTCTAATAGTAGCATTGATCCATTTGGTACTTGAGGTAGCTCAGTAGGTCAGGTATTGGCTATAGTATCAGTGCATCAACAGGCTAGAAGTGGAGATCTCTTCCTTGATGCAATGGACACTAAAGTTGTGCATCGAGCAAGTCATACCTTTGGTGTGTCAAATCGTGGACATGAGCTGTTCCTTGTCCAAACCCCACTGAAGTCATATAAATCCACGATTAGTACACATGCTTCCACACTTTCCACCCCCATGAGGTAGACCATGATGAGTTGTAATGTCCATGGTATACATGATAAAGCATGTCAATAGCTGCCTCAACTGATCCTTTGTCACACAAGCTTCCACACAAAAGAAGGCCTTGTTTGCAACCCCCATCATGAGTTGGAACATGGTGTCTTGGAATGTGCATTTAGTGATAGAAGTCTTTTGCATGAGTCAAAGTTCTTTGGACTCCTTGATAGCCTATATTTTAGATGGACTTCTTGATAAATTTATGTGGGGATTGAGCGATGGACAAATTCAAATTTAGAAAAAAATCCATAAGTTCATAGGTAAAGAGGGGTGATTTTATTGGGAAAAACATTTTAGTTGAGGGATTTTTGAAATACCTCTTTGAATGCACATGATACCTAGTATTTCTTAGTAGTGCATCCCTTCACTTAAGGAGTCATACCGAGCCTCTCGGTGGCTTGTAGCAGGTAGATATTGTTTGATAGATACAAGAGTGTGTGGTTTTGACATATAGGCCATAGAGATTTGTAAGGAAAAGTTCTTCCATCACTCTTCCCCCTAGGGGGGCACTATGTAAAAACCCCATATAGCGTGTGCAATCAAGGGATAGTAGAAAAACCCCTACCTACGAATTTTATAACATATACACCCCTTCCTGTAAATTTTGAGATGATTAAAGCTTCCCTTTGTATGAAAATTTTCACTTTTTGGATTGGAAATCCCCTTATGTACGTATATCTTTTATAACTCTACAAAAATATAAAACCTTTTCCGTTGATCACATGTGCTATCTTACATATTTTGTAGTGACCCTCCTCGGACTCTTCCAAAGCAAGCTTTTCTAGACCATTGGCCCACACTTAACATGGCCCAGCTTCATCGGCTACATGATGAGAGCGGCCTGATCTGATTGGACCCTTAGGGGAATCTTGAATTGACCACATCCTTCTATCAACAACTTTGTCTCAATCAGAGTAGGTTTCTCTATAGGTTCATTGCAATTGTCTCATTGGTGGATCTTCTCATAGACCACTCTCATAGTCTTGAAAGTGGTCACCATTAATCATAGGGTTTAGTAGTGCTTGCCTAGGGGACTAATTTGAATCAACCCTTGGTTGAGATAGTTTTAAGCATCAACTTGTTTTTTAGAATTCACAGGATCAAGATTAAGAGGGCCGCATTCTGGTATAGTAAACACATATTAATTAGACATAGTGTGATGGTAGCCTCCTTTGGAGCATGGAGTTGGCTTCCCTTAAAGAAAGAGACACTCATGAGAGCCCTTACTCACCTGAGTGAGGCTAGTATGAGGATGCTTGAGATAGTCTGTACCATCCTTAAGTCTTGGAAATTTTATCTTTGAAGAGCCGGGATGGTATGAGTAGTTCTCTGAGATAGGAGTGCCCCTAAGGATCCTTTATATGCATTGAGCCCTTGGCACCTTTTTCCCCATGCATTATTGACTAGCGTCAAGGGGGCTTCTATATCCAAAGTTAGGGGGATACTCAAAGTTGGATGTGGCCTTGGACCTTGCAGCAGATCAGAGTAGTGGGTCATTTTGGTAAGGGGGGATAGTCCATTGACCTAGTACCACTCACTTTGGGTTAGGACCGTTTGTTGAGATGGAGGCTTTAGTTATGGGAGATCTGGCCTCTTTGAGAGATGGAGTGGGATTGAGCTGAGCAATTTTGGCCTTCTAGAGTAGGGCACTCAAGGAAGATTCTAAAGGTATCCTTTTTCTCATAAACCACACGCATTAGTCATCATCCTCAACTTGAAGAGGTCACATGGACCCCTTCAAAGAGATAGAGCAACATGTGCTCCAAGAGGTCATTTCTACATTTTGGTCCCGACTCTAAATTAGCCTTTGACCATAGAAGATTACATATTTCTTCTACATTGTGGCCCATGGTTGGAGCACATGAGAGAGGATGGAAGGTGCCACTGATGCACAAACACAGACATCAAGACAATTTCACACTACCTCTGTAGGTACTCCATAGTGTAGACAAGTGGTAGGAGGCATTTAGGATCACGACTGGGCCATAGAGGATCCACTAGGGATTTTACCTAGGGCATCATAGCTTATGTGATACATGGAAGTTTGATTGAGATGGTTTCACTAGACTATAGGATCCATCAACAGAGGTTCTTCTAGATTGAAAGGCCAGAAATGACTCCTTCCCTCCAATGGTCCATACCCCCATAAAAAGATACTATTGGGGAGATAGTGTCCGATAGTTCTACTTGGAAAATTTGGGTCACCCATTGTAATTTCATGATTGTGAAGAGAGTGGGAGAGAAGTAAGGAGTCTCACTTGCAGCTTTCTCACATACACAATGGGGGAATACACACAAAGGTGGAGGCTAAAAATAGTTTTCCTCTTCTTAGTTGTGAAAGCCAAAATAACTCTCTCTCTCTTTAGTACAAAAGGAATAGATAAACCCTATATGTGGGTCTCAAACCAAACTAAGCTAACCTAGGTGGCATACTAACTGAGCCACTAACTAGAGTACATAAAGATAGATGTCATCTAGCTATTATTCATGGGCGGTGTACCAACCGCATCTGCAGCTAACAAGTAAATGCACAACGGTCACCCTAGCATATCACGAGTGGAGCTCGATATCTCAACACTCCCCCTCAAGCTCAATCCCAATTCCTGCACACCAAGTAGGTCTCTGAACTTGCACAGCTTCTCTGCACCTAATGCCTTCGTGAATATGTCAGCTACCTGATCCTCTATGCTAACATAAACCAGATCAATAAAACCTACTAGAACCTTCTCCCACACATAGTGATAATGCACCTCAATGTGCTTTGTTCTAGCATGATAGACTAGGTTACTTGCCAAGTGTATACTACTCATGTTGTCATAATAAATGACAACTGGCCCATCTATAGACTGATGCATATCATCAAGTAGCTTACACAACCAATCTACCTCACATGCAGCCATTGTTGCACCCTTGTACTCAACCTCTATGCTTGATAAGGCAACTATAGGCTATTTCTTGCTGCTCCAAGTGACTGCAACACTCCCAAAAGAGAACACTGGTAGATCGTCTATCAAAAATACTACCAGCCCAATCAGCATCAATGTATGCATGCAAATGTATCTAAACCCCAGTCTCATAAAATAGTCCATACTGCAATGGGGACTTCACATACCTTAGTATGCATCTAGCCGCATCCAAATGTAGTTTCCTTGGAGTCTCCATAAATTGACTTACCAACACAACAACATAGCTCAAATATTACCTGGTAATAGTCATATAAATCAAACTTCCTAATATGCGTCTATACATAGTAGGGTCTTCTAGAAGCTCACCTGCATCTGCACTCAGCTTCACATTCTACTCCAAAGGAACTGAAATAGGCTTACAGCCTGTCATCCCATATTTGGACAGCATGTCCAATCCATACTGCCTTTGCAAAAGCCATATCCCACTTGTGGATCTAATCACCTCAATGCCCAAGAAGTAACGCAGCTCTCCCAAATCCTTCATCTCAAACTTTTGCTTCAATAGCATTTTCACATGAAAGATATCTTTATCACTAGCACTTGTGATGATCAAATCATCAACATAAATGACAAGCAGCATAATACCTTTCTTTGTTTTTCTCACATAAAGTGAGAAATGTGCCATGGAAATCTGAAAGCTAATAGTGACAAGATACTATCCTATCTTGTCAGACCATGCTCTAGGTGCTTGCTTCAAGCCATACAAGGCTTTCTTCAACTTGCAAACAAACTCAGGATGACAGCATGCACATAACCTGGTGGCTGCTCCATATAGACCTCTTCTTGCAAATCACCATGCAAGAAGGCATTCTTTACATCCATCTGATGTAAAGACCATCCCTTTGATGTAGCCATAGCAATGATTTCTCTTACGGTTGCCATCCTTGCAACAGGACTGAATGTTTCTTCATAATCAATGCCATATGTCTATGCATACCCCTTGACAACTAATCTTGCCTTGTATCTACTCACAGAACCATCTGCATTGTGCTTCACCTCATAGACCCACTTGCAGCCAATTGCATTCTTGTCTGTAGGCAAAGGCACCAATTCCCATGCAGCATTTGCTTCCAAGGCATCCATTTCTTCATCCATGGCTTTCTCCCATTTTTCTTTTCCCATGGCTTGCTCAAAAGAAGTGGGTTCTGGTTCATGTATCACTTTGACCATATAGGCATAGTGAATGGCTGTAAATCCATCATATTTCAGTCTATCCACAGGATACTTAACTCTGGTATACCTACGCAAAATAGGCTCACTACCAAGTGCTCTCAAAACATACCTTGTCTTCCTTACTCTAGCTGTAACAACAGAAGGAATACCCAGCTCATCATCAAAGCTCTGTTCTGAGCCATTGGATTCACCATGATACTTGCATACCACTATCTGCATTGCTTTGAGGAGATTCTCCTAATCTCAACCTGCCTGTCCATGGTGAAGTATGTGAACCTTTGCTAGAGGACACTACAGGTCCACTTATATATTGTGATTGCTGCTGAATTCTGTGCAACATTACCATTTTGTACATCTACATCATCAATCACATTTATTGGTTTATACCAACTGCTCATCTCATAAAAAACAACATCTCTGCTCACTATAAACTTATGAGAAGGATTATAGCATCTATACCCTTTCTGTTGTAGAGAATAACCAATAAAGATGCACTTCTCAGCTTTTGGATCCAACTTGGATCTCAACTCATCTAGCACATGAACATAGGCAATGCAAACAAAAACTTTCAAATGAGATAACGTAAACATCCTACCCTTCTTCCTTCCTTTTGCTATCAAGCGACCGTTATTTTTCATATCCTTAACAAAGCATCCATGAGGATTAAATCTAACCTACAAGCCTTGCTCAACCATTTGACCAACAGAAACCAGGTTCTTAGTGATATTCGGGACATGAAATACATCAGACAGTACATGACAAAAGTTGGTCATTGTTTCCTGTACCTTACTAGGTCGTGTAGTGATGAATAGCTTAATGGCCTGGTTCATGGTAAGGAGCTCAAGAAAGCAAACCAAGTTCATGGTGTCATGGTAAGAGGACCAATGTTGCTTTCCTTTTTCGAGTTTGGGAGCAAATCTCTGCAGGTAGCACAGCCAGAAAGTGTAAGAGTGTATTGTCTCAGATTGAGACATCCTTCGCGGTGTGGCGAGAGGGCAGTATATGCTGCAGGTGAGGGCCCTCGGTGATTGTATTTTTCTGATTCGAGGCTACTTCGGGGCTCGCTTTGGAGGTGGAAGTTCCCCGCAAGCACTGAGAAAAGGCCTTGTTTTTGTCGTGCAACCACTGCTCTACAGGTCGGTGAAAAATTATCGCAAAAATTACGTCGTATGCCTGTGCGCAGAGATATTGGGTTACAAAATCATCCTTATTGCCTATTCATGCAAAATCGTCACTAGGAAGTGACTGTGTGGTGAAATACCACTTTCGTCAGTTTTGCAGATTTGCCCTTGTGAGGCAGAAGCTGTGTTTTTTTGTCTGATTCTCTTTCACAGATTGTCACTGAAAAGCTTGACAAGAACAACCTCCAAGCATGGAAGTTTAGAATGACGAATTTCCTTATAGGAAAAGGCTATTGGGAGTTCATTATAGGAAATGAAGAAGAACCAGTTCTTCCTAATGTTCCCAATCAATAGGAAATGCAGGCATTTAAAGGATGGCATGAGAGAGCTAGAAAAGTTATGCCAAAATAACAGCAATGTTGAATGCTACTACTGTGGTAAAATGGGTCATATGGCTAAAGACTGCTATAAAAAGCAGAATGACATCATGAATGGAAAATTGCAGCAAGGGAATTATGCATCTTCTAGTAGATAGGGTGATGACAGAAATGAGCATCTATTTATGGTGGAGCACATGACCAATTCTGTGACAAGTGCAGAAGAAGGCAATGATGTGTGGTATGTTGACTCAGGTGCATCAAACCACATGATAGGTCATGCAGAATGGATGCAGGATGCAAGGAAAATGGAAAGACCAGGATTTGTGGAGACCGGTGATGATACTGCACATCCTATTATGCAGATTGGTAAAATTCCTTTGTCTATGCAGGATGGGAAAAAGTGCTGTAACAACTGCTTCAGCCCAATAATAATTTGGCAGGTCTTTTTCATTGAGCACGGCATGAGCTACCTCTCCAATATGCCTATTTTTCCTTTCTATAAGTCCATTTTGCTATGGGCTATGATTGCATGGATATTGCTACTTTATGCCATGCTCCTGCAAGAACCTTGCAAACTCATTTGAGAGATACTCTCCCCCTTTATCTGATCTTAGGCATATTATTTGTAGGCCTGTTTCTTTTTCAACCATAGCTTTAAAAGCTTTGAAATGCCCAAACACTTCACTTTTCTTTTTCATAAAATACACCCAAACTTTTCTGCTGTAGTCATTAATAAAAGTGACAAAATAATGACAGCCTCCAATAGATGCAGCTTTAGTAGTCCACACATCAGAGTGGATTAGTTCCAATGGCCTCTTACTCTCTTGAACATGTCTAGGAAATGGTTTCCTTGCCTGTTTTCCAAATTGATAGGCTTCACATATCTTATGCATTTCTGCAACCTTGAACTTAGGCAATCCTGCAATAATATTTTGGGCTTGCATTAATTTAAGTCGCTATACATTAACATGACCAATGTGTTTATGCTAGATATCCATATCTGCAACTACATCCATCCAATGTGCAAACATTATTGCACTCAATTAAGGCATATCCGCATCCAACGTAAACATCCTGCCCTTCTTCTTCCCTTTTGCTATCAAGCGACCTTTATTTTTCATATCCTCAACAAAGCATCCATGAGGATTAAATCTGACCTGCAAGCCCTGCTCAACCATTTGACCTTTAGAAACCAGGTTCTTGGTGATATTCCGGACATGAAATACATCAGACATGTATTTCTTTTTCCCATCCTACATAGACTAAGGAATTTTACCAATCTGCACAATAGGATGTGCAGTATCATCACCAGTCTCCACAAATCCTAGTCTTTCCATTTGCATCTTGCATCCATTCTGCATGACCTGTCATGTGGTTTGATGCACATAAGTCAACATACCACACATCATTGCTTTCTCCTGCACTTGTCATAGAATTAGTCATGTGTTGCACCATAAACAAATGCTCATTTCTAACATCACCCTGTCTACTAGAGGATGCATAATTCCCTTGCTGCAATTTTCCATTCATGATGTCATTCTGCTTTTTGTAGCAGTCTTTAGCCATATGACCCATTTTACCACAGTAGTAGCATTGAACATTGCTGTTTGCATTTTAGCCTCTCTGCCATCCACCACGACCTCTTTGGCTCCCCCTGCCTCTAAAGTTACCATGTTCTCCTCCATAGGACTGGTTTTCTTGAATTTGCTGCATATTATGATTTCTGCCACGGCCTCCACATCGGCCTGCTCTACCTCTGCCTCTACCTCTTCTAGCATTTGAGTAGAAGACAGCTTCTTTTGAAGTTCCTCCTGAAGAAGATGCACCACCATTTCTTTGCTCTTCAGAAATTAGAAGAGAAATCAACTCCCTAAAATCAGGAAAATTCTCACGGATGGCAATGGATGTTCGAAACTGTGCATAATCCTTTCCTAGACCATTCAAGGACACAGAAACTAAATCATCATCTTCCACTGGCGACCCAATGGAAGCAAGTGCACCTGCAATCTTCTTCACCTTCATGTGGTAGTCATTGATGCTCATATTTTCTCTCTGCACATTATGTAACTCCTGCTTGAACTGCATTTTCCTGGCTTGCGTATTTGTGCTATACATTTTTGTCAAAGTATCCCACGCCTATGCCTCCTTCGGTGTGCTTGCATCTTGAATATGCACAATCATAGAATCTGAAATATTGATAGATAGCCAGTACATAACTTTCCGAGCTCTCTCATGCCAGCCTTTAAATGCCTGCAACTCCTATTAATTGGGAACATTAGGAATAACTGGTTCTTGTTTAGCTCCAATAGCCTTTTTCCTTAAGGAAATTTGTCATTCTAAACTTCCATGCTGGGAAGTTGTTCTTGCCAAGCTTTTTAGTGACTATCTGTGAAAGAGCATCAGACGCCATTATAGACCACTGCAAAAATATTCTGTCATTGTAAAAAACCCAACTTTTGCCTCACAAGGGCAATTCTGCAAAGCTGACAAAAGTGGTATTTAACCACACAGTCACTTCCTAGTGATGATTATGCATCAACAGGCAATAAGAATGATTTTGTCACTCCTAATATCTCTGTGCACAGGCATACAATGCAATTTCTATGGTAATTTTTCACCGATTTACGAAACAGTGGTCGCACAGCAAAAACAAGGCACCTTTCTGAGTGCCTGTGGAAAACTTCCGCCACCAAAACGGGCCCCCAAACGGCCTAGAATAAAAAAAATGCCCTCTCGCCACACTGCGAAGGGTGTCCCAATCTGAGACATTGCACTCTTGCACTTTTTGGCTGTGCTACTTGCAGAGATTTAATCCCAAACTCAAAAAAGGAAAGCAACACTGATCCTCTTACCAAGACACCGTGAACTTGGTTTGCATTCTTGAGCTCCTTATCACGAACTGAGCTCTGATACCATGTGAAGAGAGTGGGAGAGAAGTAAGGAGTCTCACTTAGGAGTCTCACTTGCAGTTTTCTCACATACACAATGGGGGAATACACACAAAGGTGGAGGCTGAAAACAATTTTCCTCTTCTTAGTTGTGAAAGCCAAAAGAACTCTCTCTCTCTTAGTACAAAAGGAATAGATGAACCCTATATGTGGGTCTTAAACCAAACTCAACTAACCTAGGTGGCATACTAATTGAGCCACTAACTAGAGTACATAAATATAGCTGTCATCCAGCTATTATTCATGGGCAGTGTACCAACCGCATCTGTAGCTAACAAGTCGGTGACATAAATGCACGATGGTCATCCTTGCATATCACGAGTGGAGCTCGATATCTCAACAATGATGAGAGTCTAACAAGTTTCCCCAACAACCACCCTTGTTGCCATTCTGTAGGATATCATCTATACCGTGCGTGTATAAGCGAGGGGCGATGGGATCTCCAATGAGCATTAAGAGACAACCGTGTTTTTGCAAGGCTTGGCTTGCAATTGTCTTCTACATATTCAAAGAGAGAGGCATGTGCTCGTTGGTTGGATAAATCCCCCACCTTCATTATTAGCTCCTGTTGTAGAGACTTGACACACAATGAGCTCAGTTCTCTAAAAATAATGTGGTTGACTTCCAATTTTCTTTCATTGTTATTCTTCCACGATCAACCCACACAGATAACTAATTTGTATGGTCTAATTCATATAAATCTCTTTTCTTGAGAGAAATAATCACTCCTCTCCATAGGAGTTCAAGGGTTTTGGAAAGGGTTGCAAGACTTAGAAGGATGGTAGGTTTGAGAAAGCTGACTAGGGCCCCCGTATTTCGAAAGAGTTTAAGGTTGAGAAAGAGTTGCAGGGTTGAGGGATGGAGAGCTACTCACATTCACATACTCATTGGGTTTAGGGTTGAGGAGGGGTAAACAAGGGTGAGAAGGAGGAGGAGGATGGGAGATTGTAAGGTTGGATCATGCTATGACACGATAACATTGAGGGAGCATGGACCCAACAAGATCAAGCACATGAACACCAAAGTGATATGAACACTGAACCCCAAAGAGTAGGAGCTTTTTTCCTTCGAGATAAATTTATACATATTGGTGTCTACACACTTTGTAGAAGACCTCAAGGGTAGGAGTCTCTACACTTTGTATAGGGAGCCTCAAGGGTGGGACCTCTTTTGTAGGAGACCTCTTTGGTAGGAGTCTCTACACTTTTATAGGGAACCCCAAGGGTGGGACCTCTTTTTTAGGAGGCCTCTTTGATAGGAGTCTCTACACTTTTTGTAGGGAACCTTTAGGGTGGGACCTCTTGGGATTTCTACACTTTTTATAGGAGACCTCTTGGAGTTTCTACACTTCTTGTAGGAGATCTCAAAAAGTGTAGACTATAGTCTTTCTTAGTATTTCTCTCTGGATCATGATTTAGCAAGTATGATCAGATCTTTTCTAGAGAGTATTTTGGCTATTGTATCCTTTTGGATACAATAGCCAAGTATGATTATATCTTTTCTAGAGAGTTTTTTGGCTATTTGTATCCTATTAAACTCCTCACACCTACTTTCAAGCACAAGATATTACAAGAGATACTTTGCTGCTACTCCATTGGGGAGGAGCATTTTTTGAGCGAAATCTTTCGAGTGTCCGAGCGAAGGAAAAAAAAACCTTCCAACTACACAAAAATATGGCAAAAATGGATTGGAAGAAAACATAATTTCACTTAGAAATATGCAAAGTATTATAGAAATGCCTATTTTATACACAAATCTTTATGTGAATCTTTGGGAATGGTGAGAACATAATGGGATGGCTTTTGAAGAAAGCCACATGTAGAGTAGACTTATCTATGAAAACTTCCTTATGAACCTTCTTACAACTTTTACTTAATAGGGGGTGACATTGAAAAACTCTCTCAACCTATCTTCATGAAAGGGTTTCTGCAAAGAAAACTCATTAAAGCAAGCCATCGAGGTAGTTTCGCCAAAGAAACCCCTTTGAAGTAGGTCTTCCAAGGTAGTTTCTACCTTGGATAGCACTTTTAAAAGTGACATAACTTTCACATCCAATGTCTAAATATAGTCATTCAACCACTCAAATTGATAAAAAAACCCCATTTGAGCCCATCTATGGGGTTATATTTTGGAAAATCTTTCATATGTAGTATTAAATATTATGTGTATTTTATGAGAGTTATATATAAGCCCAAGTTAATACATATTTATAGTAATTTAAACTTATTTAGAAATATGTCCATAAATATCTTATTATTTATGCTATAAAAACACTAGAAAGATATTGCCATATGATATAAATGTGTTTAATATAAGTTATTATATATGTATATTATTATTACATTGAGAGTGATTATGAGGGATGTTTCTTAAAGAAATTATTTTTCAACACTTTTTTAAGGTAATAACAGGGGTACAAAGGAATGTCTATGAATAAGAAAATTTATGTTATGTAGAAATGAATAACTAGTTTGTATATTTTTGTGATAAAGGGATCTAGTTCTAGTCAAAATAAACATGTAAAAACCATGTTTCCTAAAGAAACATTTCTCTTCTTTATCTTGTACTTGGCCTATAGATTTACATGTTGATAAAACTTTGTGTGATTATCTTGTTTGGCTTGATTCTTCTCCTCTTGTAGTCGCTCTCTTAGATGTGCCATCTATCGATTTCAAGTATTTTGGAATTCATCCATTAGTTGTACTCACTCTTGGAAAACCATCTTGACTTGTTGTAGATCTTGTGGTGGGTCTATTCCTTCTTGTTCTCCTTCCTTGAATGTGTTGAGAATTGGAATTTGAGGATTTTGATAAGCGAGTGCATTTGACTATTGCATCTTTGTATTTCTCCTTGGGCAATCCTCTGTGTATGGCCAAGGTGTAATTTCCCTTCCATGGTTGGCATCCATATTTGAGAATGATTATAGAGAATACATCTTACATCATTTTTATGCAGAAGAGTTGTACACGAAGAGCTCAATTGATAGAGATGTTCTTGCATGCCACATCTTGGTTCTACATCATTGGATAGATGTTTGTCACAGAATTTGTATGCTATCCTCTAGATTGCATCCCCCTTTGTGCAATCTACTTTTGTTGGGGATGGTTCAGGGTTTTTATTTGACTTTACATTCACTGTCCTTTTTAAATCCTTTCTTCTTTTTGCTCTTTCGGCTTGATGGTTGACTTTCTATTGTGGCACATGTTGTTGATATGTGATTCTTTTGAACACATTGGCCAAATAATGTCATGAATATCTAATGCATTTGATGATTCTATAGGCTTTTCCCTATGTGCATTAGCAAATTTAGAGATGGTTTCACTTGTGTCACCACTCAATTTGGATACATGCCTTTCTAATATTGCTTCACTCATTCTAGAACCTTCTCAATTGAGTCTTCAATCACCATTTCGGCATCATATAACTTTGTTATAGTTTTGCAACTATAGTGAATCCAATTTCTTTTTTATTTCTTCATGAAAATTTAGAATGTACTTTTCAAATATTACTCTTTGTTGTATTCAATAGTCAAAGATATAGATTTCTAATATAGCATGTCACTAGAGCCAAGCTTGTGACTTGCAAATAGTTTTTTAAAGAGTCAAGGACATACAACCAGAGTTGATGTTTTTAAGGTACAAGGGTTGTGCTAGCAATTATGTGTGCTAGATCAATGTTAGAATCATGTGCTTCTATACATTGTGTAAGCATTGGTTTAATGTCAACATGTACATGTGAATGGTTTCTTCAATGTATACATGCTCGTTTTAATGGTTGCTTCAATGGGGTGGTTTAATGGGTTGGAATACGTTATATGGATGGTTCAATATTAATGACTCAAGAGTCAAGACACATTATGCTAATTGCTCAAAAGTGGATACCCCTTCTCTTTGACCTTATCATGCAAGACCAAATGTTCCATATAATGGAGTGGTTAGGGTAGCAGGGGAAGGAGCTATAGATCACCCATAGTCTCTCTATAATGTTTTAGCTGGCCTTCTCATTGGACAGATGATGCTTGGTTCTAATAGTAGCAATGATCCATTTGGTACTTGAGGTAGCTTAGTGGGTTAGGTATTGGCTATAGTATCAGTGCGTCAACAGGCTAGGAGTGGAGATCTCTTTCTTGATGCAATGGACATTAAAGTTGTGCATTGAGCAAGTCATACCTATGTGTCAAATCATACCTTTGGTGGAGATCTCTATCTTGATGCAAAGGACACAAAAGTTGTGCATTCAGCAAGTCATACCTTTGGTGTGTCAAATCATGTACATGAACTGTTCCTTGTCCAAACCCCACTAAAATCATAGAAATCAACGATCATTACACATACTTCCATACACAAGAACACATTGTTTTCCACACCCTCCCACCCCATTAGGTAGACCATGGGGAGTTCTAATGTCCACTGTATACATGATCAAGCATGTCAGTAGTTGCCTCAAGTGATCCTTTGTCACACAAGCTTCCACACACAAGAAGGTTTTGTTTTCAACCCCCAACATGAGTTGGACAATGGTGTCTTGGAATGTGCATTGAGTGATAGAGATCTTTGGCATGAGGCAAAGTTCTCTAGACTCCTTGAGAGCATCTATTTTTGATGGACTTCTTGATAAATTTATGTGGGGATTGGGGATGCACAAAGCCAATGCCATAAGTATTTGGCAAGGACAATCAGGTGTTAGATCATTCCCTAATCATGCTTCACTTACAAAAGCCATGTTGTGGACTCCCCTACAAGGAGGTGCTAATTCCCAATGCATTCTTGCATGAAAAGGAGCTCCAACCTTCATAGTAGAGATTTGGTAGCAAATGGATGTTCCCCATAAGACAGTTAGGCCAATTGGGTAGCACAATGATCTAGAGAAGTAGTGCTGAGCTTTAGTAATTGCAAGCACTTTAGAGATGGACTCCCTTTAGGAGCAGGACTCTATTGAGTTGGGATTTGGCCTCCATAGAAAGAACTTGGGGGGTTCACCTCCAAAAAATTTAGTGTACCACGTGCATTCAAAAGGATGGGTATTTTAATCCCACTTTTGGCAAAAATTTAATAGGTTTACATGTTCTTTACTTCAAATTTAGAAAAAAACCCATTAGTACACATGTAAAGAGGGGTGGTTTGATTGGGTAAAACATTTTAGTTGAGGGAATTTTGAAATGCCTCTTGGAATGCACTTGGTACCTAGGATTTCTTAGTGGTGAATCCCCTAACTTAGGGAATCATACCTAGCCTCTTGGTGGCTTGCAGTAGGTAGATATTCTTAGATAGATACAAGATTTTGTGGTTTTGACATATAGGCCACAAAGATTTGTAAGGAAAAGTTCTTCCATCACTCTTCCCCTAGGGGGGCCACTATGTAAAACCCCATATAGCATGTGCGATTAAGGGGTAGTAAAAAAAGCCCTACCTACAGATTTTATAACCTATAAACACCCCTTTTGTAAATTTTGAGATGGTTAAAGTATCCTCGAGGTATCCCCTATGTATGAAAATTTTCTCCTTTTGAATTCAAAAACCCCTTATGTATATATATTTTGTAACTCCACAAAATTATAAAACCCCTTCTATTGATCGCACGTGCGATCTTACATATTTCATAGTGACCCCCCTATGACTCTTCTAAAGCAAACAATTTTTCTAGACCATTGGCCCACACTTAGCATGGCCCAGCTTTATTGGCTACATGATGAGAGAGGCCAGATCTGATTGGACCCTTAGGGGAATCTTGAGTTGAGCACCTCCTTCTATCAACAAGTTTGTCTCAATTAGAGGAGGTTTCTATATAGGTTCATTGCAATTGTCTCATTGGTGGATCTTCTCAAAGGCCGCTCTCACAATCTTGAAAGGGGTCACCATTTATCATAGGGTTTGGTAGTGCTTGCCTAGGGGACTAATCTAAATCAACCCTTGGTTGAGAGAAGTTTAAGCGCCAACTTCTTTTTTAGCATTTGGAGGTTCAAGATCTAGAGTGCTGCATTGTGGTATAGTAGACACATATTAATTGGGCATAGGGTGACATAGCTCACCTAGCTCCTTTGGAGCATGGAGTTGGTTCCCCCTAGAGAAAGAGACACTCGTGGAGTTGGCTCCCCCCAGAGAAAGAGACACTTGTGAGAGCCCTGTCTCACTTAAGAGCGGTTGGTGCAAGCATGCTTGAGATAGTCTATACAATCCTTAAGTCTTGGAAAGTTTATCTATGAAGAGCCAACATGGTATGAGCAATTCTCTAAGATAGGAGTGCCCCTAAGGGTCCTTTATATGCATCGAGCCTTTGGTGCCTTTTTCCCCATGCATTATCGACTAGGGTCAAGGGGGCTTCTACATCCAAAGTTAGAGGGATACTCAAAGTTGGATGTGCCTTGGAGATGCTCAAGTGGCAGTAGATCAGAGTAGTGGGTCATTTTGGTAAGGGGGGATAGTCCATTAACCTAGTACCAATGACTTTGGGGTAGGATTGGTTGTGATGGAGGCTTTGGTTATGGGAGATCCGGCCTCTAGATGCAGTGGGATCGAGGTGAGCGTTTTTGGTCTTCTAGAGTAGGGCACTCAAGGAAGATTATAAAGGCACCCTTTTTCTCATAAACCACATGCATTAGTCATCATCTTCATCTTGAAGAGGTCAATTGGACCCCTTTAAAGAGTGAGATTAGATAGAGCAACATGTGCTCCAAGAGGTCATTTCTACATTTTGGTCCTTACTCTAGACTAGCCTTTGGCCATAGAAGATTACATATTTCTTCTGCATGGTGGCCCATGGTTGGAGCACATGAGGGATGGAAGGTGCCACTGATGCACAAACACAGACATCAAGACAATTCCTCACTACCTATGTAGGTACTCCTCAATGTAGAGGAGTGGTAGGAGGCATTTAGGATCATGACTGGGCCATAGAGGATACACTGGGGAATTTACCTAGGGCATTGTAGCTTAGGTGATAGATGGGAGTTTGATTGAAATGGTTTCACTAGCCTATAGGCTCCATGGACCAAGGGTCTTCTAGATTGAGAGGCAAGAAATGACTCCTCCTTCCCTCCAATGGTCCATATCCCCATCAAAAGATACTATATGGGAGATAGTGTCCGATAGTACTACTTGGAACATCTGGGTCACCCATGTGATGAGAGTCTAACAAGCTCCCCCAACCACTGCCCTTGTTGCCATTTCGTAGGATATCATCTATACCATGCATGTATAAGCGAGGGGTGATGGGAACTCAAATGAGCATTGAGAGGCAGGTGTGTTTTTGCAAGGCTTGGCTTGCAATTGTCTTCTACATATTCACGGAGCGAGGCATGTGCTCGTTGGTTGGATAGTCCCCCACCTTCGTTATTGGCTCCTATTGTAGAGACTCCATACGCAGTGAGCTCGGTTCTCTATAAATAAGGTGGTCGACATCCAATTTTCTTTCATTGTAATTCTTCCATGATCAACCCACATAGATAACTCATTTGTATGGTCAACTTTTTCTCAAGCATTCATATAAATCTCCTCTTGAGAAAAATAATCACTCCTCTTGACTTTTTTCACTCATTAGTACATTTTGGAATCTATACTATATATAATTGAAATTGTTCTCTCTTTATCTGTTACTTTTAAAAAAATAAAAAATTTAATGGCAAGTGGGCGGTTTCCAAAAGGCTTCTCTAGGGATAAGAAGCTAGGACCAGGTGAGGAGCCTTCACACAAGCGAGGGTCCTGTAAGAGAACTTTTCTTTTCTATTGTGAAACGTTAGAGAAGGGCAAAATTTAAGGACTTAGGAATTAGCACACATTATTTACACAAGCGAGTTATTGCCTTTCTTTTCACACAAGCGAGGGTCCCGTAAGAGAACTTTTCTTTTCTATTGTGAAACGTTAGAGAAGGGCAAAATTTAAGGCGCGAGTTATTGCCTTTCTTTTCACGCAAGCGAGGGTCCCTGCGCCTTAAATTTTGCCCTTCTCTAACGTTTCACAATAGAAAAGAAAAGTTCTCTTACGGGACATTCGCTTGTGTGAAAAGAAAGGCAATGACTCGCGAAAGAGCTAAAGAGGATCGTTGGGACTTTGGAAAGAGCCATACATTATGTGTGCTAATTCCTAAGTCCCAACGATCCTCTTTAGCTCTTTCGCGACTTATTGCCTTTCTTTTTGCCTCTGCCGGAGCTTTGCTTGTTTGTGCCTCCCCTCCTTTAATTGGAATGCCTTCTCTTCTCATCGCCTAAATGGGCGACGTAACGATCTCTGTTCCCGTGAAGAGAGAAGACATAATCAAACGATATGAGAGGGAAATGACACAAGCGAAATGGGGAGCTCGTGTAGTGGGAGCCCTGCAAGGCATTTCCAGGTTTCTGGGGTTGTGTAGCCTTACTTGGGCTACGGTCGTGCTGCTAGGAGGATTTGTGAGCTACTTAAGACCCGTTGATTTCCGCATTGTGACAATTTTACTTCTGCTTGAAGCAGCCCGCCTGGGATCGACCATCTTCTTTAGCAGGCTAGTGAGAAGGGCATTGGTAACACTCAGCCAAGATCCAGCTGACCTGAAGCCCGACGATGTCCAATGTATGGTCGCTTGGACGATTCGAGTGTTGTCTCAAGTCGGGCAGGTAGTTTTCATCTCGCCCAACATAATTTTGCCCATCTTGCGATTGCGCGCATTCCATTACCATCTCCCAGCTGGGATAAACAATGTGCAGGCATCTCTCCAGATCTTTTACATTCTTACCCTGACAAACGCTACCGTAGCTTTATCGGCCGTTTTGTGCTCGGCAATCATCTTGTATTGGTTTTATAATCCTTTCGAGCAGAGCATACAAAGGTACTACGATGAAATTTTGCAAAGAGCATTGGATAATGGGATTGCGCTAGCAGACGATTTTGAGTTCTTTGAGTTCGCTTTCACCATGTTGAGCCGAGATTTCTCCCGGAATGTTCAGCCTCAAGCTGTTCAGAAGTACCACAGAAAACTCAGAGTATCTCTACGCCCATCGGCAAGGCGTTGACATGTTGCTTCTCTACTTAGACGATAAAAACTGCTTCGTGCAACAGGCAGCAGTGTGCGTCGTGGGTTTCTGGGTCGATCAAGATCTGCTTGGCAAGCCAGTTCGATTGCCAACAACTCTGCTAACCAGGCTAGCAGACAAGTTAGGAACGGGACAAGTGGGTTGGTCAGCAGGCAACACTTTCAGTCTTCTGGCTAGGCATGACCCTGACACAGTCTTGATCTCCAAAGACAGCAACGGGAAAGGAGTAGTAGATTGTTTGATAGGCATGATTGATGCATCTAGCTCAAAGTCTTTGGTTTTCGTCAGAGCACTCGTGAGCTTATACAAGAGTACGAATACCAACATAGAATCACCCGAGCTGGAGCTGAAATTGAAGCAAATGCTAGGGGGCAGCAAACGCCACCGCTTGAGAGTGTTGGCAGCGTTTCTGTTGTTGAAGATGCGAAAGCTTGATCAAGACGATCACTCAAAGATAAGGGCCATCAAACCTGAGGAGGACGACTATTTCTTGAAGTCGGAGGCCGAAATGCTCGACAATTTGCTGAAAGAAGTTCTTGACATAAAAACAGGCTTCAATTGGGAATCAATTGTGGGGAAGTCGGCAAAGTCAGGGAAATTGTTTGAGCTTAGAGAAGGGCACCAAAGCAAGGAAGTCGACAAGCACACGGCACTATGGAAATTAGCATGTTGTTACCGGACAACTCATGAGTGATGGATCTCGTGTATTATACATTATCAATCTTGATGATTGCATGTATTTCACGTCGTACACTGACTTGCGTGTATTCGCAAGTACTTTACGAAATACCACTCAATATCGAAATACCACTCAATATTGCAAATAATCCCACTTTTGACCTTAATCTTTGTATTACATCAAGTTTTTGGCTAATGAGGTCCATGCCAATTCTTTCATTCATTTGGTCAATTTGACCACTTAAAGTTTTTGTTTAGTGATTGTTTAAGGCTTTCTTATGTGCTCCTAATGTGTTCTTAGGGTCAAGTTTTTGTCCTCTTGTGGAGATCCTAAATGCTTTTATCTTTTGTTCGGTATCTAAAGATGGAGGCTCTCTTTGTCTCTTATATGACACCACTCTTGCCAAAATAGCCACGTCCCCACTTTTATTTAATGGTCCATCCACACCACACGCACACATACCTCTTTCACCTCTTTTCTCTCCTCTCTTTCACTCATCTACCTAGATACAAATCTTAGGGAGGCTCAAAAGGAAACAACATGACAAGATAAAAAGTGAAAGACAAGCTATACCATTCCATTAGAGGGCGCTTTCTTAAATAGGCAAGTGTAAGGCCGGTTATACACCGCCCATTGCCCGCCCAAGTGAGAAAAGGGGATGGGCGGGGAGGGTTACACACCAAACACAAAGAATATGTAAACATGTGAGCTCATATATTGCATGCGTGTGTGAATGGCTTACGTGGTGTAGGCTATCTATTTTGTGATTGGAGGTCTTGGGTTTAAGCCCCACTATCAAAATTTGGGCACCCTTTGGGCGAGGGGTGGTAGCTGTCGAAGACCTTGGGCACCTCCCCTTTTGTGGGCCAAATCAACGGTGGGCCACATGATGGACATGAGGGCGAACGCCCCTATCCAACCTTGGGCAGAACCTTGGGCAGACGCCGGTCTGTAACTACCCTAAGATCAACATCATCTTTTCATAGTACACATGTCATCACTCTATTGATGCAATTTACTCTACCAATCACATAATTTCTCTCCATACCACTCTTCTCACATCACTCTAGTACTTATGGCACCACATTTCTCAACACCCTCCCTTTTTATCAAGCTACTTTACACTCATACTTATAATGACATTCCAAAAGTCAGGGCCTTAATGGGATTCCCACCTTGTATTTCTTGCATACGTTATAAATAATGGTTTAGTAACGCTAACCTAGTCTGAGTAACTTAGATGATGTTGTACTTGTTATTACAGTAGGTCGAGTTTTCTTTCTTATGTATGGTCGATGTTGAATGTATGGTCTACTACTGTGCACCTTAATCAATCAAGTTCTAGTAACTTGAGTGTTTCTTGTACTTATTTTTTCCTTTATGTGTGTATCTAGTGCTAAATCATACTAGGAGTCATATTTCTCATTCTTAAAAAAGCTTTCAAAGTCAAATTGATGAATGTTGATAGCATCTTCTCTCTCTCTCTCTCTCTCTCTCTCTCTCTCTCTCTCTCTCTCTCTCTCTCAACACAAGAAGGATTCACTTAAGATAGGAGTTCTCTTCTTATGTGATTGAGTACTCCACTTGACTTAGTAGTTCTTTTCTTATTCTACTGAGTTACCTATTGTGATTATCTACCTACCAAGGGTGATTGGTTTACTACCATTTGTCAAGGTACATTATAGGGGAGCTTAGGTCGTTCCACTTAGGTACTAGAAGGAGAAGTTTCTATTGTTAGGACAACTAGGGTCTTCTTTGTTCTCTTTCGTTGGTTAGGCCTCAGCTCCATGGACCAAACCAAAGTGAGGCAATGAATCAAATAGAGGCCATCATAGTGAGATATTATGATGTTCCTTGATGAAACTTAAATTGATCTAATGACCAACCTTTGCTACTATTAGTGGGCCTTTTGCATTGGAAGTAGATGCCTCAGCCACTCCCTCTCATATCTTTATGTTTGGCACATAAAAATGAGCACCCAATTTACAATGTCTTGGTGTTATGCACAATGCTTAAATTGGTTGTAAGAGAATGATGTAATACACCTTTCTTTTCCATGCATGTTGGTAAGGGATTGCCACAAATCTGTGTAGCACATTACTTACAACCTCTTCCCAACCCACGTTCATCAAGAAAGTAAAATAGTGTCTACTCTACTTTTATCCAACCATTAGGAGAATTTTGGGTTCAAAAAAGGACTCATAAGGAGTGGATTAAGAACTAACAAGGTCTAATAAGGGTCCCATCAACTCCCACGTGAGTTCAAAGGTACATCTCCCTACGCTTTAGTGATCCCTAACTATGCCTAAAAAGGTCCACCTCCCTCTCCCACTTCAAGAGGCCCCCACCTTCCCCTCTTTACTCACGTTAGTGGTCCTCATTCCCTAAAAGTATATGGCGCACACCTTTCCCCCCAAAAAAATTAAAATTTTGAAAAGTGCCCAAATTGCTCTGAAACCCTTCTAAACCTTCCCCCAAACCGTTCCTAAGTGCCCAAATCACTTTCTAATCCCTAAAACTACCTCATGACCACCTTTTCCGCTAAAATTTGATTTGTTTTCAAAGTGCCCAAAATGGCTTGAAAGCCTTCCAAAGCTTCTCCCAAACCATTCCCATGTATCCAAATCACTTTCCAGCCCCTAAATCCTTCTTCTTCTTTAGGTTGATGTTTGTTGTCATGTTCTTCTCCTAGTTGACCTTTTGTTACTGATGCCATTTCTTATGCTTGTTGGATAGGCTTGTTCAAGGATAAAACCTTTTCCTATTCATGTCACTAGCAGCTTGCTCCCTTGATTGGTGTAGGTTGGAGGATTGACTAGCTCTTTGAGGGTTTTCTAGCTTTTGTTGGAGAAAGCATCATCATCAATGGAGCTCTTGGAGGATGGTAGGTAGTAACAACTTATTAAGAGCTCGGCACATACCTTTTAGGAACTGCTATTTTTACAGTCTTTAGGTTTTTGTTGCGGGGGCAGGATCGAGGTACACTCCCACCTTAGTGTTTATCTATAGTGTCTACATAGAGTGGTTTGTTGAGAGATTTGGGAGCGAGCTATATTTCCCCTCCCTATGTTGTATTTTGTTCGTATGCGAAGGTTTGGGATTAAGTTAGGTTTCCATGTAAATCCTTCTTCTTCTCACCATATTGTTAATATCTTGCCAATAAGAAGTGAAAAAAGTACCTTACACATTGAAGTTTGCATTGTATGTGTATGTGTGTCTATATGGTTTCATTGTATGGGTACGTGTATGGGTGTGTGTGTGTATCTTAAATAATTTGGAAAACTATTGTAATATTGTACTGTAGTTTCTTTACTACCACTTCAAACAAGATTGAGAAACCAGCAACAAAGTTTGCATGTGAGATCGTGCACGTGCGTGCACGCACGTGTGTGTGTGTGTGTGTGTATGTGTTTTGTAGTACATGGGTAGGGGTTATGGATGAGTGGGAGAATTGGTGGTAAATCCAAATAGAAAAACAAAATTGAAGCACTAACGTAAGAATCAAATAATTCTTCTCTTTTCAATCTTTCTTGGGAAACATCCAATCAAATTTTTTTAAAACAATGGTCATCTGATCCTGGCCAATTTCACTATGAAATTAGTCATTGTCTCCAATTTTTGAAATTTGGACTATTATACTATTGATCAAATTTTTTGCCTATACATGCTATTTGGCACCAAACGGTCCCCTTTTCTGAAAGTTTTTTGGGGTAGTGGTTGTCCATGGCCCCAAGTAGCCATTGCCCAAAAAAAATAACAATTGCCCTAAATAGCTTTGATTTTTTGAACTGACCTTCTATGGGGTTGCATAGCCAATTATCAAAAAAAGAAAGAAGACACGGCCATCTTGGTCCTATGTGCACGTAGGCGTGCATATGGACCAAACAGTGATGATGTTTGGCCATATGTGTGTCTGCACAGACATAGGGCCAAGATGGCCTTTTTTTTTTTTTGCATTGGCCTTATAAGGTGCCAAAAAGGCCCTCCCAAATAGACTTTTGGAAAAAATTAGCCCGAAGGCCCCATATGCGCACACATGGGGTCTCTGGGCCCTTTTCTCTCCTTGGTCCCAAGAGTCGTTGCCCAAAAAAAATTTAAAAAAAAAAGGCTAGGAAGACCCAAGTGGAAGCAGGCATGAATTTGGTCTAGACCACACTGTCTGGCCCTGATGCATGCCACTATCTGGCCCAATTGCATGCCACCTTGGCCTCCAAGCCATTCTTTTTCAAAAACATTTTCAGAATATGGATCTCATGGCCCCAAATAGCCAATTCTTTTAAATTTAAAAAAAAAGGCCATATGGACAAAAAAAGCCCCCCTGCCCCCCCAGTTTACCTTAATAGGTGATTTAGCAAGTTCTTAAACATTGGGAAAAAGAGCCCTATTTGAAGACCCATATCTCCTAAAAAAGAGCCCTATTTGGAGACCTGTATCTCCTTAAAAAATGGTGTGGAATCTGAAAAAAATCAATAGTAGTACATCTTTTATTCCCTACAACATTAGTCATCATCACTTTCTATCAAAATCTGCCTTTTTTAGGCCTCAATATATGCATTTTAGAATTTGGCACGAAAATCCAAGCAAAAAAAATAGTCCAAAGTGCCTTTTCGTGATCTTTGGGCCATTATTTTCCCATCCAAATGGTTGAATCATATAAATTACAAAGCATCGAAGTTGTAGGGATTTGAAAAACCTACAACTTTCACAACATACTGTCCAAAAATCAATCATCTTCCCATACATATTTTCCTTTAAAAAATGGTCATTGTCAGTATTTTGATGACATATATCAAAATTGTGAACACAAAACATGGAAGAAAAAATATCATGTAGTGATCTACGGCCTCACAATGGGTATTCACAAACTGTCCACATATTCTACTTTTTAAAGTTGATCTACAAATTCAATTCATAGTTTATGTATATCCCATGTGCATGCACGGGTATTCACAAAATATCCACATATTATATTCCAAGGTTGATATATTACAAAAAAACAACCAACTTTATTTCCTATATCTATTATGTCCTTTTCTAGTTGCTTTTTAGCGTCTACATTAAAACCAATAAAAAACAAATGTCACTCTTAAACTTTTAGAGACATTTTGTCATTACAAGTATGTGATCGTTATACAAGAATTATCAATATTATATACATAGCATAACCCTTAAGAAAACAACATATGTATGTCCCTAAAGATCTCCTTGTACCTCAATTCATACTAGCATGGGTATACATGCATATGTTCTATGCTTATGGTATGATTGATCTCCATTTGTCACTTCTTTAGAATGCTCAAATACTTTGTGTGCTATTTAGTTATGATGCATACAATGGCTTTTGTTCTAAACATTATGATATGATATCCATTGATTAGGCCTTTCTGGATATGTTATCTTGAAACCTTCCAAAACTTTTCACTCCTTTTGCTAAATATATTTTCTAAAAAAATTTCCATCATTGTCCTATCTTCTTACAATGCTTGATTGCCACATAATTTATATTTAAAAATGATGCATTGCATCTATTAGATGCAAAGATTTGATCTTATTGAATTGTAAGAAAATTCTTGAGTACATTTGAAGAAGATCTTTAAAAGAAGTTATATAATTAAAAATTTTATATAACAAACTTTATTATGCATATTAAGACACGATCGATGAACTGATGATATTGGGAAGGACCTGGTGCTATGCCATGAACTACCAAATTGACTGGAGGGCTCAAACAGCAACTCTCACGAATGGGGGGAGAACTGCAATAATTTCGCTTTGTGAAGTTCATCCCACCTCCCCCACAATACCGCCCCCCGCAAAAGGCAACAAAATTTTACATGAAGGCAATTCCAAAACCCCAGTAGGCCCCTGTGCTCTTGGCTCTGACCCTCAGAAGGAAGTCCAGGCTCGGACAATGCAAAGTTCTAATCAGAGTGACAGCAAGGTTGTGCCACAATCTACCCTTCCACCCCTACCACCCACCCAAAAATGTCATGAACAACAGGTACAAGAAGCCATTCTCTGTGCACAATGCCACTTCAACAGAAGTCAAAGCCCAAAAAGACTGAAGTAGGGAAAGGGTCTTCGATCCCTTCTTAGCCTACATCGACATGGGAAATCCCATCAAAGAGAAGAGCTCGACGTCACCAATGGCCTCGACTATAAGGGCCAATTTCACCACTCCAAGCACAGTAGCTTCACAAGCGCTGGGTTGCCACAAAGATCATGGAAGCCCAGGGCTACTACTAAGAAGATTGGGCTGCTTGGGTCCAAAAACTTTTGACGACACCGAATACACGATCCCAACTTGATGGGGTTCAGAAGGTAGTAACACAAGATCCTGTGTCAACTCTGGATGTAGTTCCACAAGAACCTACCCTTGAGCCCATCGCACGAACAAGCCCCCAAGCCCACGAAGTGTCATGATTCCACGAATAGTGCAACTCAATGAGAAGGTCACCCACGTCATAGAAGAAGCAACACAAGAACCAACCCCTAGAAAGGGGGTAGTTACATAAGAACCTTCCTCCAGGTCTGTGTGCATGTCATCAAAGGATACTTTACTCAATAAAGCACCTGCAGTGTTACCCAAGCACAACCCACCTATCCCATCAAGGGTCGCCATACCACAAGAACCTGTTTCTACACTAGTTATAGCCACACAAGAACTCGCGTGCCTTACCCCAAAAGAGTTCCATCACAGTGAACGTTGTAGTGCCAATATATCCTTGACAAACCATGATGATGCACAAACTCAATACATCCTCTACTTGGTTGATGACATGATGTGCTGATGCTGCTAAGCATTCATCTCCATTGCATTCCACACAATCATCAAGTCTAGGTCTAGGTGAGTCTGTACAGTAGGCATATCACCCACATGCACCAGCACCTCATAAGTCCTTGGTATTCCTTGCATCTTCCACATAGACCTCACTAACCCTCTTCCTCCCAATGCACTCCAAACCATCCTCCTCCGCAATCCCAACCATTGTCGCCCCATCCTCGACATCTTGTATTTCTCACTTGACCTTCAGCTCGCCAATCTTTACCTCCTCCGCTCGTTCGATCTTCAGACCGTCGTTGCCCACCCCATCCTGCTCAACTTCTAGGCATGGTGCTGGGCCACCTTTTCACAGAGTCCACAAACTATCCATAGGATGATGAAGTGATGCAACTAGCGAAGCTTGACAAACTCAACCCATGGGTATGCACTCCCAAAAACCTCCAAGCCAATATCAACTGGATGCAGACCTATGGTCAATCCTCCGCTATCCAAATGCAAGGGCACCTAGCTGCATACCGCTCCATCGCCTACCATCCCTTGGCATAATCATTTTGTATAACAGAGTGGTATAGGCTTTCCAAGAATCTCTCAAGTCTTTGGTCAAAAGATTTGGAACTATTCATGTAGCATACCCTAAAGATGTCACTGAGGAGGAAGGGCAAGAATCCATAGCTGTCTTCAACTGCACCGCCCCCCCACCGAAATCATGCAGCCACCTCCTATAGATCTCGCCCAACCACCTCGGCAACCCACCAATCCCATCTTGCCCCCACTACCCTGCACAAATCTCTCGGAGTACTCCTCTAACACCTCCAACACAAGCTCTACACAGCACTGGACCTCCCAATCCATCTCCTCCAATGCTCATGTCGACCTTCAGAATGAGGCACTCAACATGCTCCTGAAGTCGGTGACTTTTGTACCTACGTCCATCAATCCATCGCTCGTAGGGGCTACTGAGGAGGAACCTATGCCCATGCACCACAAGACCGTATTAGATAATTAGGGAAAAACCCAATTCCCAGAATGGCAGTTTTGGAAGAAATTGTAGCTCCCCTCAATGAAAAAACAGGAGAAATATGTGAAAATAGACTAGATAGCCATTCATGAAGTGTGAAATATCAACTACATTCTCAAATAATAAATAGAATATCAGTGTCTAAACTACATTATCATCAAAAAAATAATAAACTTTGAAACCCATTTGAGTTAGATTCATCTCGTGAGCCATAGTGATGTTCAAAAACACCTTCATAATAGCGAGTCTCTGGAATTTCCATTGATATTGAGACTCGCTTTTGTTGTGAGCATTCTCATTTGAAAATCTCCAAAACACCGTTTAAAAAATGTAGAGTGTAATTAATAACCATGAGTATTGCAATGAAAATGCACAGGCTCTTTAACTTAGTAAGATATGTAGTTGATGGAAAATCAAGATATGTAGTTGAGGAGAATGAATGCAAGATATGTAGTTGATGGAAAATCAATGGGCAATGACAAGCATTTGATGTAATTTAGGTGGCAATGACAATCATTTATTGTGCACTTTCAATGTTTGGACTGACTAGCATTATTGTAAAACGATAACTTTACATGTCATGTTGATTACTCATTGCAAAGTAAAAAAGTACACTTTAGGATGAAAACACAACAACTTGTTGATACACCATTGAAATCCCTGAAATAAATCATGATTCCAAAGAAACTCTCAACCACTAGCGGAGAATGGCAGTAGGATAATGGCAAAAGTGCCAATGCACATGTGAGTTTAGGATTCCTTGTGCATGTTTTCAGGACATGGTATGAGATTGGCACCACTACCATTCTCCACTGGTGGCATTCTCCATAGAGATTGGCACAATTCCATACGATCTCTGCACATGTGAGTTTAAACTTTTCAATGACATTTCTTAGGGCCTAATAAGAGATTGGCACCACTGCCATTCTTCACTTGTACAAATGTTTACCCTACTATTCTAGGAGGGGTATTCCAGTGATCATAGGAGAGTGGTGTCCGATTCCAATACACATGTGAGTTTGATGATCTCAGAGATTGAGACAATTCCATATGATCTCTATACAGCGGAGATAGTGATCACTACATAAAAGAATGCACATGTGAGTTTAGGATTCCTTGTGCACCACTGCCATTCTCCACTGGTGGCATTCTATAATGGCAAAACTGCCAATCCACATGTGAGTTTATGATTCCTTGTGCATGTTTTCAGGTCATGGTATGAGATTGGCACCACTACCATTCTCCACTGTTGGCATTCTCCTCAGAGATTAACACAATTCCATATGATCTCTACACAGCGGAGACAGTGATCACTACATAGAAGAATGCACATGTGAGTTTAGGCTTCTCAATGCCATTTCTTAGGGCCTAATAAGAGATTGGCACCACTACCATTCTCTTGTACAAATGTTTACCCTACTATTCTAGGAGGGGTATTCCAATGATCATAGCAGAGTGGTGTCCGATTCCAATCCACATGTGAGTCTGATGATCTCAGTATCATTATGTAGGTGCCACCATGAGTTTGGCATCACTGCCATTCTCCACTAGTGGTTGTCTAGACAAACTAAACCTATAGATTGACATTCCAAGGCCTAATAAGAGATTGACACAATTCCATATGATCTCTACACAGTGGAGACAGTGATCACTACATAGAAGAATGAGCATGTGAGTTTAGGCTTCTCAATGCCATTTCTTAGGGCCTAATAAGAGATTGGCACCACTGCCATTCTCCACTTATACAAATGCTCACCCTACTATTCTAGGAGGGGTATTCCAATGATCATAGGAGAGTGGTGTCTGATTCCAATCCACATGTGAGTTTGATGAACTCAGAGATTGACACAATTCCATATGATCTCTACACAGCGGAGACAGTGATCTCTACATAGAAGAATGCACATGTGAGTTTAGGATTCCTTATGCATGTTTGCAGGTCATGTTATAAGATTGGCACCACTACCATTCTCCACTGGTGGCATTCTCCACAGAGATTGACACAATTCCATATGATCTCTACACAGCGGAGACAGTGATCACTACATAGAAGAATGAGCATGTGAGTTTAGGCTTCTCAATGCCATTTCCAATTCCCAATTCGAGAAAAACCCAATTCCCAAAATGGCAGTTTTGGAAGAAATTGTAGCTCCCCTCAATGAAAAAACAGGAGAAATATGTGAAAATAGACTAGATAGCCATTCATGAAGTGTGAAATATCAACTACATTCTCAAATAATAAATAGAATATCAGTGTGTAAACTACGTTATCATCAAAAAAATAATAAACTTTGAAACCCATTTGAGTTAGATTCATCTCGTGAGCCATAGTGATGTTCAAAAACACCTTCATAATAGCGAGTCTCTGGAATTTCCATTGATATTGAGTCTCGCTTTTGTTGTGAGCATTCTCATTTGAAAATCTCCAAAACACCGTTTAAAAAATGTAGAGTGTACCATGAGTATTGCAATGAAAATGCACAGGCTCTTTAATTTAGTAAGATATGTAGTTGATGGAAAATCAAGATATGTAGTTGAGGAGAATGAATGCAAGATATGTAGTTGATGGAAAATCAATGGGCAATGACAAGCATTTGATGTAATTTAGGTGGCAATGACAATCATTTATTGTGCACTTTCAATGTTTGGACTGACTAGCATTATTGTAAAACGATAACTTTACATGTCATGTTGATTGCTCATTGCAAAGTAAAAAAGTACACTTTAGGATGAAAACATAACAACTTGTTGATACACCATTGAAATCCCTGAAATAAATCATGATTCCAAAGAAACTCTCAATTTCTAGCCCCAAAGAGAATGGCACCAGAAAGAATGGCACGAGAGACACTCCTTCTAAATACATTATGAATGTAGTTATGAACATGTTTGCATATTATTCTCACACAACAATTACGCACCAATTTACATAGTTGGCAAGAAAGTAGTAATTCCCATAAGTAATGATTGTATAAAGAAATACAATGTTGTTATTCAAAACTCATAGTCTGCAAATAGCTCCTCTCCTACATGTATATCATCTATGGATTCAATACAAATGTGACCATATTCTGCAATATCTATGTTCATCATGGGGTCATACCAAGGTGGAACATAAGGGGAAAATACATAACAAACATTTGGCTTTACATTGGTATTTCTATTGCTGTTAATAAATCCTGCCACATTGCCATATTGAACATCACCAACAATATGCACCATATCCTTCATAGGGACAGTAGGGTCCTCTTGGATAGAGTACTTCTTTAGCCTTGGATGAACTCTACATAATTCCTTCCAGTCTCTGTAGGAGTACTTGTCACCTCCATAATGGAGAATAGTAGTCCCTCTCTTGATGGAGCCATGCACAAACAAGCCCAAGCCAGCACCTGTAATGGTTGACTCATGCACCTCGAAAGCCACATTTTTTATCCAAAACACTTCGTTGATAGGGACAGGTACCTTTGGTGGTCCAAATGGATCTCGTTCTGGTATGTACCTACTCAAGCTTGATTTGAACGTATATCTATCTACATCACAAAAGACAAATTCAATTAGCTACTACAACAGTTACATATATTGAGATAAAATCAAAAAACACTTTAACATACGTACCTTCATGAAAAATACGCATTCTGGAGTCGGTTTATGTAGCCCTTAGCAATGTATTTCTTGATATAGCGACCTTTGTACCCTAGGTCTATAGCCAATTGAGAAACTTGCATAGCATTCATGCTAGAGAGTTGCGGAGCATTCCTTATAAGTCTTATTTGGGATGCATTGAGTTTAGGCACCTGGCCATCACCACCATGGGTTGCCCTACCACCTATATCCCTCTCTCTTAGTTGATCTGCAAGAGGAAGATTTCTTGTTTTATATTCCATTCTTGACCATGCATGATTTTCCTCCCTCCATTCATCAATTACTTTCTGGACAAGGTTGAAATCCTTATGCCCCTCCATCACAGGTAATTGTCCATACCGATTTGTCTCAATCATGCTGCGCACATCTTTAGTCTCATCGAGTTGTAGTAAGTACGGCATCAACTCTCTTAGTAGAATATTATCATCCTTATCTTGTACATCAAACGTTGAAGGAAATATGCAATTTGATGGAGGGCTAATGCAAGCCTTGTATGGGGTGTCATCAACAAGGATTGTCCTTCTAGCATCACATCCAAATGCCTTTGAGATTTTTGCTAAGGGTTTGAACATTGCCTCAACACCAACCTTGTCAGGCCTATTTATCCTCGTCTTACTGTAAGTGTAGCATCCTTGCTGAGACCATATAACAAAGAAAGGGAGGCTCTCATCTGCATAATTTTGCAGCTTTCCTACCATATCAAGTACGTTATGCTCCATCGCAGTTGACCAGATACCTACATTAAATCTTTGTAGCAAGATTTTAAGAAATTCTATGCACCCAGGACGAACAACCATATAACTATTTTTGCCATGCATAATAGATGGATGTATTGGAGACTTGAATAGGCAGTGACTTAATAACAGGCCATTCAAGTCTAATATGATTGTTAATCGTGGCATATCCAAAGAAATTGTATGTGGATATAGATCCAAATTCTCCTTGAAGTTGAAGGGAGGCTCTCATTTGCATAATTTTGCAGCTTTCCTACCATATCAAGTACGTTATGCTCCATCGCAGTTGACCAGATACCTACATTAAATCTTTGTAGCAAGATTTTAAGAAATTCTATGCACCCAGGACGAACAACCATATAACTATTTTTGCCATGCATAATAGATGGATGTATTGGAGACTTGAATAGGCAGTGACTTAATAACAGGCCATTCAAGTCTAATATGATTGTTAATCGTGGCATATCCAAAGAAATTGTATGTGGATATAGATCCAAATTCTCCTTGAAGTTGCTGGCTTCTGACTCATCCAAATTGTCAGGTGCTATGATTTCATACATGTTTGCAACAACAATAAGATTATCTAGTTTTGTCCCCAATGTTGAGACAGTACGTTCATCCATGGTCTCTATTAAAAGTATAGGATTCGTGATATTCCTTGCAATTTTCTCCATTTTTGGGGTTATTTTTCTTCTATACCTCCTCTATCCATCGCGTAATTGATAGTCCCCATTTTGGGTGGTATGTTGTCCTCTACATTTGATGTCTCCACATCCTTCCATGCATCATTGGTCCTTGTGGAAGTTGAGGAATATAGAAATATTTTGATTCTTTAGAGTGTATTCAACAATGTCGAAGCACAAAAGCATATGAAACTAATAAATAACAATAAAGTATGAACATTATCCATCGTCGTTCACTGATTCCATTGTATTTTTGGGGAATGGCAAAAGTGCCAATCTCTCTAAAGTCAATTGAGAATGCAAATAGTGCAACCTTTCTCTCTGAACTCATAGAGAGAATGGCAATAGTGCCATTCTTCTCTTGGGGTGGTGCTAGTGCCATTTTACATATAAGGTTATGGAGAATGCCACTAGTGCCTTTCTCTATACCCTCATTGGGAGGAGAGAATACTACTAGTGCCTCCCCCCATGTCCCAAAAGAAATGTACAATGCATGATCTGAAAGCATAGATACTGTATTACTTTGGTCCAATAGATTTGTAGAAAGCACCCAAATCAAAACTTTGGTAGCATAGTTAATATTATACAATTTTTAATCTCTGTAATGCTTTCAACTAACATAGATTCAAGAAAGGAACATAACAGTATTACCATTTCTACATAACCACAAAGAGAGAATGGCACTAGTGCCATTCTCCATATGAGGTCACATAAAATGTTAATAGTACCTCTTACGTATAACCCGACATAGGGAGAATGACACTAGTACCATTCCCCATGTCATTATGTCACACAATTTTATCATACCTAATGTTTAATATCTTTAATATGATGAGAGTATGTGCAATCGAGAAAATCCATAAAAGTCATATTATTTTGAAACTGAATACACAAGGCATAAATGAGTAGCTAAAGACCTTGCTCCAAATCTTCCAATGTAATCTTTGGGATAGCTTCAAGATCTACTTCAGTTAAAGGTCGCAAGTCTTCAATGTGATGCTCACCCTCTTTAATTCCTTCATCGATAGGTGAATCAGCTCTATGTGTCTCAAGAGGCCTCTCAATGCTAGACCAAATCTTAATATGGGGATTATTTGATGCATGTGCCACACACATAGCCTCGACCTCTGTCGCCTGTTGGGATGTCTTCACCAGCGAGATCACTTTTCTTTTGCTTGACAATGCTTGTAATGCCACACATCCATTAGTAAAGACGTCAACAACAACTTCATGTTCCCTACTACAATAGCACCTGATGCACTCCTTGATGATGCCATGCTTCACAACCGCCTCTTTTCCATACTCATCACCCTCATCAGAATAAAGAATATTGTCCTCAATTATTGTGTATGGCCTTGTGATTTCTAACATGTGCTCAAATCCATCAAACCCATCATGTGAGCTGACATATGACAAAAAACAGAAGGTCTCAGACAAACCCTTTTGTGCACTATCCGATTCATGGATAACACCCACAAACCTTCTATGCCAAAATCGAGCCTCTATCATTGCTTCCTTGAGATTTACCATCTCTATCATTGTCATAAATGATAGCAATACATACTGTGATGGAGTGGCAACGGTCTCCATCAAGCCACAGAGCAACTTCTTGAAGGCAGCCTTATCCCAACACATGCCTTTGGCAGATCCCTCTGAGGTGTCAAGCACACACAAGCTGATTGGAAGTTGTCCCTTGGAGTGACGTGTTAGAAAGCTCTCCCCCTCCATCTCCATGTTCACTTGAATAATTGTCCAAGGAAAACAAGACTGCGATGTAGACTTGTTACCCTCTATTGAACTAATCACCCAATCAACATAGATTGACGCGGCTTTTGGGAAATCAGGTGTGGACTTGCCAACTTGCAGCTTCTCTTTGACCCATGACTCACATGAACCCTTGAAGCTCTGATAAACAATTGAATCAATTTTGAAGTAAGTTGCAAAGGCATCCCATGTTTGATGTTGGGGCGAAGGGTGACGTGAGTTGAACTCCTTGATGAGCGCTTCTTTCAGGGCTCTATCATGCTTAATCTCCATTGCCCGTTGAGACATTTCAATGGAGTCCTTGTCTTTGCTTGACTTGACCAAGACTATTTCTTTAGACTCAATCTCTGCTTGAAGTGCACGTACATCTTCGTCTTCCAATCCTAGCAGACACCTCATATATGTTATTGTGGGATTTCGACCCTCAAGATCACCCTGCTTCACCAATGTCAAAATCCTAATCCATTGTTCGTAGATGTCATCATCGTATGTGACCATGTGTGTGTCCTTGGTAGCAAAGTTTGTGCCCATCGATACGCTTGCAACTCCTACAAAATTCTATATAAAAAAATCAAAATCATCTTAGACATTCTTCTAATCCAAATCATGTAATAGAGATAATAATGACACTAGTGCGATTCTCCCATTACCATGTCAAAAGCATGACTTGGTAACTAGAAGAATGGCACTAGTGCCATTCTCACATCAGGGAATTGACACTACTATCATTTCTTTTACAAATCCATAAACATTCTTGAAATAAAAAATGCATACAAAACAAAGTTTATTACTCACATCCCAACTTTGTCGATCTTTATGCCCTTTGACAAGGCCTTGGGCTAGTTTCTTTGGTCGTCCGAATGCAATCCACTGTGCCCTTAGGTGTTGTAAGATATCGATATATGGTTGATTTTTCAAAACGGTCTATGCCTCCATGTTGGCCATTGATGATATCTTACAACTTGCTTCAACTGGTGCATTGACAACAATTCTCGCCTTCCTCCGTGTATAGAAACCTTTTCGTTGATTGAAGGCTTCTCCATGTGCTTTAGTTATAAATATCCTTGCAGCATAAATCGAATGCTGCCCTGCGAGAATCCAATAATTATACTCCTTTAACTTTTCCACCTTTATCTCTTCCTTGCACATCGGAGTATTTGTGCCTATGTGGTAAGGCATAAGATATGCACATGTTGCAGGAGGTCGTGCATTCATTGCAAAACTCTTGACCAAGTCACTGACATAGCTGAGGGTCAATGTCCTGTACACATATTGGCTTGGTGCTCTAAAGCAATTCATCACTGGGATCAACACCTCAAACTCCAAACCAAATGGGAAGTACTCTACGTACTCCATCAAGCCTGTCATACTTGTGTCCTTCCTTTCCAATTTCTTTTGTAGTGCCTTAAAGTCAACATCTGGCTGGATTTTCTTATACAGGATGATAGTTGGTTCAGATGATTTCTCACCATGTCCTGTTATATGTGTCTCACCACTCCCTGTTGCATCACCTCCACTTCCAGTTCCATCAGTGACTATTCCCGTACCTCCCTGTTTTCCTCCTAAAGTTGTCTCTTTGTCTTTAGCCTCCAGTTTATCCCCAATGCTTGTTTTTCCATCTGACCTTATTTCCTTCTCACCTGTTGTTTCCTCCTCACCAGTCTCTCTAGCCTTCTCTTTCAATGTGTTCTGAGACACTTGAGAGCTTGATCCCTCAACATCACTTTTCTTGGTTCTTTTCGAAACTTTTCTACACTTTTTTATATCTTGCTTTATCCCTTTTGTTACCAAATCAAAGCTTTCTAATATCTGTTGGTTGGTATAATTTTCTGGCTCATTAATCCAACCCCTAGATATCATCGTGTCCTCCCCAGTAGCATTCATCCTCGCATGATCAAAACAAGCAGGATCCAATTGATACACATTGCCTCCCAATGTATGAATTTTGAGACAAGGAACGTTGTCTTTCTCGGTATCCTCCATCTCTTTAACTTGTCCAACATCTTCAAAAGTTTTTTCTTGGATGTTCACAAAACAATGCACTTTATGGAGTTTTTGGAGTTCGTTATTGTATATATCCAAAAACCATCCTCTTCCAGAACTAACTCCATCATAAACTGACACCTCTCGAACCTTTCTCTTTCCCTTGCTAGCCATTCTTGCAATGTTCTGTTAACAAAAGAACCAAGGACACAATGAAATGTATAATAGAAAATCATAACTGTAGTAGGAAATATTACAACCACAATGCAACTTCTATTAACAAAATAACCAAGGCGAAGCAACTTATATATGCATTATGGAAAACTACACCAACACAGCAAGCAAATATACACAATATCAATCTCCACATAGATTGACACAATTCTATATGATCTCTACATAGCGTAGACAGTGAACACTACATAGAAGAATGCACATGTGAGTTTAGCATTCCTTGTGCATGTTTTCAGGTCATGGTATAAGATTGGCACCACTGCCATTCTCCACAGAGATTGACACAGGCTTCTCAATGCCATTTCTTAGGGCCTAATATGAGATTGGCACCACTGCCATTCTCCACTTGTACACATGTTTACCCTACTATTCTAGGAGGGGTATTCCAATGATCATAGGAGAGTGGTGTCTGATTCCAATCCACATGTGAGTTTGATGATCTCAGTGTCATTATGTAGTTGCCAGCATGAGATTGGCATCACTGCCATTCTCCGCTAGTGGTAGTCTAGACAAACTGAACCTATAGATTGACATTCCACTAATTTTATTGGCTGCAGTAGGATAATGGCAAAAGTGCCAATGCACATGTGAGTTTAGTATTCCTTGTGCATGTTTTCAGGTCATGGTATGAGATTGGCACCACTACCATTCTCCATTGGTGGCATTCTCCACAGAGATTGACACAATTTCATATGATCTCTACACAGCGGAGACAGTGATCACTACATAGAAGAATGCACATGTGAGTTTAGGCTTCTCAATGCCATTTCTTAGGGCCTAATAAGAGATTGGCACCACTGCCATTCTCCACTTGTACAAATGTTTACCCTACTATTCTAGGAGGGGTATTCCAGTGATCATAGGAGAGTGGTGTCCGATTCCAATCCACATGTGGGTCTGATGATCTCAGTGTCATTATGTAGGTGCCACCATGAGTTTGGCCTCATTGCCATTGTCCACTAGTGGTAGTCTAGACAAACTAAACCTATAGATTGACATTCCAAGGCCTAATAAGAGATTGACACAATTCCATATGATCTCTACACAGCGGAGACAGTGATCACTACATAGAAGAATGCACATGTGAGTTTAGGCTTCTCAATGCCATTTCTTAGGGCCAGCATGAGTTTGGCATCACTGCCATTCTCCGCTAGTGGTAATCTAGACAAACTAAACCTATAGATTGACATTCCACTAATTTTATTTGCCGGAGTAGGATAATGGCAAAAGTGCCAATGCACATGTGAGTTTAGGATTCCTTGTGCATGTTTTCAGGTCATGGTATGAGATTGGCACTGCTGCCATTCTCCATTGGTGGCATTCTCCACAGAGATTGACACAATTCTATATGATCTCTACACAGCGGAGACAGTGATCACTACATAGAAGAATGCACATTACCACTAGCGAAGAATGGCAGTGGGATAATGGCAAAAGTGCTAATGCACATGTGAGTTTAGGATTCCTTGTGCCAATGCACATGTGAGTTTAGGCTTCCCAATGCCATTTCTTAGGGCCTAATAAGAGATTGGCACCACTGCCATTCTCCACTTGTACAAATGTTTACCCTACTATTCTAAGTTTAGGCTTCACAATGCCATTGTCTAGGGCCCAATAAGAGATTGGCACCACTGCCATTCTCCGCTTGTACAAATGTTTACCCTAATATTCTGAGAGGGGTATTCCAAGGATCATAGGATAATTGTGCCCGATTCCAATCCACATGTGAGTTTGAGGGTCTCAGTGTCATTATGTAGTTATCTGCATGAGATTGGCATCACTTCCATTCTCCACTAGTGGCAGTCTAGATAAACTAAATTTGTATATTGACATTCCACAAATTTTATTGGTTGTAGTGGTATACTTGCAAAAGTGCCAATGCACATGTGAGTTTAGGATTCCTTGTGCCATTTTTAAGGTCTTGGTATGCTACCATTCTCCATTGCTGGCATTCTCCACAGAGATTGACACAATTCCATATGATATCTACACAGCAGAGACAGTGATCACTACATAGAAGAATCCACATGTGAGTTTGATGGTCTCAGTGTCATTATGTATTTGCCAGCATGAGATTGGCATCACTGCCATTCTCCACTAGTGATAATCTAGAAAAACTAAACCTGTAGGTTGACATTCCACTATATTTATTGGCTGTAGTAGAATTATTTATTGGCTATAGTGTGAGTTTGATGATCTCATTGTCATTATGTAGTTGCCAACATGAGATTGGCATCACTGCCATTCTCCATTAGTGGTAGTGCCAATGCACATGTGAGTTTAGGATTTCTTGTGCATGTTTTCAGGTCATGGTATGAGATTGGCAGCACTACCATTCTCCACTGGTGGCATTCTCCATAGAGATTGACACAATTCCATATGATCTCTGCAAAGCGGAGATAGTGATCACTACATAGAAGAATGCACATGTGAGTTTAGGCTTCTCAATGCCATTTCTTAGGGCTTAATAAGAGATTGGCACCACTGCCATTCTCCACTTGTATAAATGTTCACCCTACTAATCTAGGAGGGGTATTCCAGTGATCATAGGAGAGTGGTGTCCTATTCCATTCCACATGTGAGTCTGATGATCTCAGAGATTGACACAATTCCATATGATCTCTACACAGCGGAGACAGTGATCACTACATAGAAGAATGCTCATGTGAGTTTAGGATTCCTTTATATGTTTTCAGGTCATGGTATGAGATTGGCACCACTGCCATTCTCCACTGGTGGCATTCTCCACAGAGATTGACACAATTCCATATGATCTCTGCACATGTGAGTTTAGGCTTCTCAATGCCATTTCTTAGGGCCTAATAAGAGATTGGCACCACTGCCATTCTCCACTTGTACAAATGTTTAGCCTACTATTCTAGGAGGGGTATTCCAGTGATCATAGGAGAGTGGTGTCCTATTCCATTCCACATGTGAGTTTGATGATCTCAGTGTCATCATGTAGTTGCAGGCATGAGATTGGCACCACTGCCATTCTCCACTAGTAGTAGTCTAGACAGACTGAACCTATAGATTGACATTCCACTAATTTTATTGGCTGCAGTAGGATAATGGCAAAAGTGCCAATGCACATGTGAGTTTAGGATTCCTTGTGCATGTTTTCAGGTCATGGTATGAGATTGGCACCACTGCCATTCTCAACTGGTGGCATTCTCCAAAGAGATTGACACAATTCCATATGATCTCTACACAGCGGAGACAGTGATGACTACATAGAAGGATGCACATGTGATTCTAGGCTTCTCAATGCCATTTCTTAGGCCCTAATAAGAGATTGGCACCACTGCCATTCTCCACTTGCACAAATGTTTACCCTACTATTCTAGGAGGGGTATTCCAATCATCATAGGAGAGTGGTGTCTGATTCCAGCCCACATGTGAGTCTGATGATCTCAGTGTCATTATGTAGGTTCCACCATGAGTTTGGCATCACTGCCATTTTCCACTAGTGGTTGTCTAGACAAACTAAACCTATAGATTGACATTCCACTACATAGAAGAATGCACATTACCACTAGCGGAGAATGGCAGTAGGATAATGGCAAAAGTGCCAATGCACATGTGAGATTGGCACCACTACCATTCTCCACTGGTGGCATTCTCCACATAGATTGACACAATTCCATGTGATCTCTACACATGTGAATTTAGGCTTCTCAATGCCATTTCTTAGGGCCTAATAAGAGACTGGCACCACTGCCATTCTCCACTTGTACAAATGTTTACCCTACTATTCTAGGAGGGGTATTCCAGTGATCATAGGAGAGTGGTGTCCTATTCCATTCCACATGAGAGTTTGATGATCTCAGTGTCATAGTGTAGTTGCAAGCATGACATTGGCATCACTACCATTCTCCGCTAGTGGTAATCTAGACAAGCTGAACCTATAGATTGACATTCCACTACATTGAAGGATGCACATTACCACTAGCGGAGAATGGCAGTAGGATAATGGCAAAAGTGCCAATGCACATGTGAGTTTAGGATTCCTTGTGCATGTTTTCAGGTCATGGTATGAGATTGGCACCACTGCCATTCTCCACTGGTGGAATTCTCCACAGAGATTGGCACAAATCCATATGATCTCTACACAGCGGAGAGAGTGATCACTACATAGAAGAATGCACATTACCACTAGCGGAGAATGGCAGTAGGATAAGGGCAAAAGTGCCAATGCACATGTGAGTTTAGGATTCCTTGTGCATGTTTTCAGGTCATGGTATGAGATTGGCACCACTGCCATTCTCCACTGGTGGCATTCTCCATAGAGATTGGCACAATTCCATATGATCTCTACACATGTGAGTTTAGGCTTCTCAATGACATTTCTTAGGGCCTAATAAGAGATTGGCACCACTGCCATTCTTCACTTGTACAAATGTTTACCCTACTATACTAGGAGTGGTATTCCAGTGATCATAGGAGAGTGGTGTCCGATTCCAATCCACATGTGAGTTTGATGATCTCAGAGATTGACACAATTCCATATGATCTCTACAGAGCGGAGACGGTGATCACTACATAAAAGAATGCACATGTGAGTTTAGGATTCCTTGTGCATGTTTTCAGGTCATGGTATGAGATTGGCACCAGTACCATTCTCCACTGTTGGCATTCTCCATAGAGATTAACACAATTCCATATGATCTCTACACAGTGGAGACAGTGACCACTACATAGAAGAATGCACATGTGAGTTTAGGCTTCTCAATGCCATTTCTTAGGGCCTAATAAGAGATTGGCACCACTACCATTCTCTTGTACAAATGTTTACCCTACTATTCTAGGAGGGGTATTCCAATGATCATAGAAGAGTGGTGTCCAATTCCAATCCACATGTGAGTTTGATGATCTCAGTATTATTATGTAGGTGCCACCATGAGTTTGGCATCACTGCCATTCTCCACTAGTGGTTGTCTAGACAAACTAAACCTATAGATTGACATTCCAAGGCCTAATAAGAGATTGACACAATTCCATATGATCTCTACACAGCGGAGACAGTGATCACTACATAGAAGAATGCACATGTGAGTTTAGGATTGCTTTATATGTTTTTAGGTCATGGTATGAGATTGGCACCACTGTCATTCTCCACTGGTGGCATTCTCCATAGAGATTGACACAATTCCATATGATCTCTGCACATGTGAGTTTAGGCTTCTCAATGCCATTTCTTAGGGCCTAATAAGAGATTGGCACCACTGCCATTCTCCACTTGTACAAATGTTTAGCCTACTATTCTAGGAGGGGTATTCTAGTGATCATAGGAGAGTGGTGTCCTATTCCATTCCACATGTGAGTTTGATGATCTCAGTGTCATCATGTAGTTGCAAGCATGAGATTGGCACCACTGCCATTCTCCGCTAGTAGTAGTCTAGACAAACTGAGCCTATAGATTGACATTCCACTAATTTTATTGGCTGCAGTAGGATAATGGCAAAAGTGCCAATGCACATGTGAGTTTAGGATTCCTTGTGCATGTTTTCAGGTCATGGTATGAGATTGGCACCACTGCCATTCTCAACTGGTGGCATTCTCCAAAGAGATTGACACAATTCCATATGATCTCTACACAGCGGAGAGAGTGATGACTACATAGAAGGATGCACATGTGATTTTAGGCTTCTCAATGCCATTTCTTAGGCCCTAATAAGAGATTGGCACCACTGCCATTCTCCACTTGCACAAATGTTTACCCTACTATTCTAGGAGGGGTATTCCAATCATCATAGGAGAGTGTGTCCGATTCCAACCCACATGTGAGTCTGATGATCTCAGTGTTATTATGTAGGTGCCACCATGAGTTTGGCATCACTTCCATTTTCCACTAGTTGTTGTCTAGACAAACTAAACCTATAGATTGACATTCCACTACATAGAAGAATGCACATTACCACTACCGGAGAATGGCAGTAGGATAATGGCAAAAGTGCCAATGCACATGTGAGATTGGCACCACTGCCATTCTCCACTGGTGGCATTCTCCACATAGATTGACACAATTCCATGTGATCTCTGCACATGTGAATTTAGGCTTCTCAATGCCATTTCTTAGGGCCTAATAAGAGACTGGCACCACTGCCATTCTCCACTTGTACAAATGTTTACCCTACTATTCTAGGAGGGGTATTCCAGTGATCATAGGAGAGTGGTGTCCTATTCCATTCCACATGTGAGTTTGATGATCTCAGTGTCATAGTGTAGTTGCAAGCATGAGATTGGCATCACTGCCATTCTCCGCTAGTGGTAATCTAGACAAACTGAACCTATAGATTGACATTCCACTACATTGAAGGATGCACATTACCACTAGCGGAGAATGGCAGTAGGATAATGGCAAAAGTGCCAATGCACATGTGAGTTTAGGATTCCTTGTGCATGTTTTCAGGTCATGGTATGAGATTGGCACCACTGCCATTCTCCAGTGGTGGCATTCTCCACAGAGATTGGCACAAATCCATAAGATCTCTACACAGCGGAGAGAGTGATCACTACATAGAAGAATGCACATTACCACTAGCGGAGAATGGCAGTAGGATAATGGCAAAAGTGCCAATGCACATGTGAGTTTAGGATTCCTTGTGCATGTTTTCAGGTCATGGTATGAGATTGGCACCACTGCCATTCTCCACTGGTGGCATTCTCCATAGAGATTGGCACAATTCCATATGATCTCTGCACAGCGGAGAGAGTGATCATTACATAGAAGAATGCACATTACCACTAGCGGAGAATGGCAATAGGATAATGGCAAAAGTGCCAATGCACATGTGAGTTTAGGATTCCTTGTGCGTGTTTTTAGGTCATGGTATGAGATTGGCACCACTACCATTCTCCACTGGTGGCATTCTCCACAGAGATTGGCACAATTCCATATGATCTCTGCACATGTGAGTTTGATGGTCTCAATGTCATTATGCATTTGCTAGCATGAGATTGGCATCACTGCCATTCTCCACTAGTGGTAATCTAGACAAACTAAACCTGTAGGTTGACATTCCACTATATTTATTGGCTCTAGTAGGATTATTTATTGGCTGTAGTGTGAGTTTGATGATCTGATTGTCATTATGTAGTTGCCAGCATGAGATTGGCATCACTGCCATTCTCCATTAGTGGTAGTGCCAATGCACATGTGAGTTTAGGATTCCTTGTGCATGTGAGTTTAGGCTTCTCAATGACATTTCTTAGGGCCTAATAAGAGATTGGCACCCTTATTCTAGGAGGGGTATTCCATTGTGAATCCAAAATTTTGAATTAGAACATTCCATTGGGAGAATGGCACTAGTACAAATTTTGAATTAGGACATTCCATTGTGAATCCAAAATTTTGAATTAGGACATTCCATTGGGAGAATGGCACTAGTGCCATTCTCCATTTTCCAATGGGAGAATGGCACTAGTACCAATTTATTATTAGGACATTCCATTGTGAATCCAAAATTTTGAATTAGGACATTCCATTGGGAGAATGGCACTAGTGCCATTCTCCATTTTCCAATGGGAGAATGGCACTTGTACAAATTTTGAATTAGGACATTCCATTGTGAATCCAAAATTTGGAATTAGGACATTCCATTGGGAGAATGGCACTAGTGCCATTCTCCATTTTCCAATGGGAGAATGGCACTAGTGCCAGTCTCCATTTTCTTATTACAAAGCCAAAAAATTAGGACATTCCATTGGGAGAATGGCACTAGTGCCATTCTCCATTTTCCAATGGTGGCACTAGTGCCATTCTCCATTTTCCTATTCCTAGTGCCATTCTCCATTTTCCTATTACAATGGAGAATGGCACTAAACCTATAGATTGACACTCCACTAATTCCAATGGGAGAATGGCATTGGTGCCCTTCTACCTTTGTGAAGCCAAAATTTTGAATTAGGACATTCCATTGGGAGAATGGCACTAGTGCCATTCTCCATTTTCCAATGGGAGAATGGCACTAGTGCCAGTCTCCATTTTCCTATTACAAAGCCAAAAAATTAGGACATTCCATTGGGAGAATGGCACTAGTGCCATTCTCCATTTTCCTATTACAAAGCCAAAAAATTAGGACATTCCATTGGGACATTCCATTGGGAGAATGGCACTAGTGCCATTCTCCATTTTCCTATTCTCCAGTGCCATTCTCCCATTGCAATGTCCTAATATAAATTTCGGTTTTGAAATACAATTTCAAACAGAAAAATTTGAATTTGAATTTAAATTTAATATTGGAGAGAATGGCATATGTGCCACTCTATATATCCAAATTCAAAAGGGAACAATAGCGGGAAGAGCACTGGTGCCACTCTCACGGACTTCTTATGAGGTCTTGGAGAATGGCACTAGTGCCATTCTCCATTTAAAATTAGAAATTCAATCTCTAAATTTGCCATTCAATCATGAAAATCAAAATTGAGATTGAAGTTTATCTTGAAATCAAAATTTGAAAACTAGAATTTAGGTTTTGAAATACAATTTCAAAAGAATAATTTCAATTTGAAATACAAATTGAAATTAAAATTATCAATATGAATTTGAATTTAAATTTAATATTGGAGAGAATGGCATAAGTGCCACTCTATATATCCAAAATTCAAAAGGGCACAATGGCGGGAAGACCTATATTTCAAAATTTAAATTATTTAGTAGTTTCAAATCAAGACCTTCTCTCTCATTTCAATTGATGCCTTTCCCTCATTCACTTTCTATTCATTCCAAAGCGGATTGGAGAGGAGTCTCAGAGTCTGAGAGTTTTACTCACCACAGCTCGCACGGAGAGTCTTGAGGCAAGAAGGCTGAACTCCACCGGAGCTGGAAGTTGATGGAGCTGGAAGAAAACAACACAATTGATGCTCAATCAGTTCGGTAGCTTCCTCTTTAATTCACGGATTTTTTGCTTTCTTATACCCGTGACGGACTCTTACTGCTCGATGCATTTGATCCTAGACTCTTATGAAGCGCTGATTGCTCCTTTGGATTCGCCATAGCCAATTCCTATATCTTATTAAGCTTTCCATAGTTAAATTCGCCATAGCCAACTCCCTGCCATAGCCACTCCTATCTTAGAGTCTATGCACAGACTCTTGTGAGAGCCTTGAGAACATGGCAGTCTTGAGAAGAGCAAAGCGTACGTTAATTCCTATTACGAAAGCTTTCGTTAATCATCTAAGAAAGCTTAAGTTTTGAAAGCTTACGAAAATTTTGAAAGTTTTGAAACCATACGTTCAGATCTTTGGAAGTGCGAATCCCTTCATTCTTTGGAAAAGCAAATCCTTCATGCTTCCATCTTTTGGAAAAGCGAATCCTTCATGCCTCTTTGGAAGTGCGAATCCCTTCAATCCTTGGAAAAGCAGAGAGAATGAATAAAAGCGAGCGGCGAATCCTTCATGCTTCGTTGGAAGAGCGAATCCCTTCAATCTTTGGAAAAGTAAAGAGTAGAGAGGCGAGCTTGAGTAGATGAGCGATAGGCAGGATGAATTAAAGCGAGCGGCAAAGCATGAACGAAGCAAGAGCGAATCCCTTCAATCTTTGGAAAAGCAAAGAGTAGAGAGGCAAGTTTGAGTAGATGAGCGATAGGCAGGATGAATTAAAGCGAGAGGCGAGCTTGAGTATGAATTAAAGCTAGAGGCGAGCGGCGAGTCAATGAAACGAAGGCATGCGATGACATGAAAAGCGAGCGGCGAGTAGATGAAACAAAAAGCGAGGGCGAGTAGATGAAACGAAGGCATGCAAGCGGCGAGCAGCGAAAGGCAAGCTAAAGTTAGGAACTCGAAAAAGCAAAGGGAGGAAAGTGGTGACGAAAGTACAAGATGAGATACGCTTGAGCTACGCGCACGATGGGATCGAAAGCAGCACAACATGTGAGGCAATCAACATAGGGCAACGAGATGAAAGAGAAGGTACTAGGGTTTTTCAAATTTTTACCTTCATTAGTTTAACCTTTTGCATTTCATTAAAAACAAATTTAACACGTTTAATATATCCTACCTATGCACTTTTTTTTAATGTAACAAAGTTAGAGATGTGTCATTGAGCTTCAAGTATACACTTGGGCTCCATAAACCACACAAGGCTCTAGAAGCCTCTTGTAATAGGCTTTACAAGAACTACAGTCTTTTCAAGAGCATAAGAATGTACTTCAATCGCTACTTAGCTTGAAATAAGCTCTCATTGGAGTTTAGAATGCAAGCTTCAAGAGCAACACATAAAAATATAGTCAATGTTGTCTAGACATACTCATAGTGATGTAGAAGTCGTAGACTTTGTGCAAATTCACAAACCTCTGCCTCTCTCTCTCTCTCATAGAAGGGAATTCCACACACAAATCCTATCAAACATAAATTTCAAACAACAAGAAAATGATTTCCTAGGGGGCTCCTACAATCAAGCTCTAGAGCTCTCAAATATAAATGGGAACTATACTACTCAAAGAAATGGTGAAGATGGGCAATGTTGTAGAGGGAGGGCTTTTGAGCATAACAAAACCAAGGGCTTACAAGAGAGAGACACTAAACTATAGGGGGGAGAAGAACACCATGGGCTGATATAAAGATAGGGGTGAGAGAGAGGCATTCCAATGGAATGGATAGGGTTGAGTCTCTACTTCCATTCAGCTACTTCGACTTATGTCATGGCTTTGTTTCCTTCATCTCTATTGTCTTCTACAATTCTGTCACCATTGTAGTCGATGCATCTCGTCTTTGCTCACCACTCTGTGCACTATGTCTATAACCACTTAGGTGCTTGTATGAATACACGGCATCAAACATCGGTTTATTAAGTGGCTTGAGAGCCTAAGAACATGACAATGGCACCCTTTGTAACACTTTGAAAACCCTTTTCCCATCTTGAAAATGTTTCAGTGGCAAGCTCTTGATGAGTGAAGTTGATTGTTTCATTTTCTAATGCCACTACCTACTTTGTTTACTCCCACTGTATATTTCATGAAAGAGTGAATTCAATTGCAAATCAATTATTTTTCATCTACTCCTATATTAACTTCATAACTAAAAGTTAGGAATACTCAACATTAAAAATGGAGAATACATAATTAATAAAATACAAATATAGTAACCACACAAAAATACATAAATAATATATATTTTATTATGGAACATAAAACATACAAAATATATATATTATCATATTTAAATATAATCAAATATATCAATGAAATTGGTGTATATTTCATCAAAGAGTGAATTCAATTGCAAATCAATTATTGGGACGAGTTTCGTTGATAGATGGTGCCCATCAGCAAGACAAGAATGACTAGATTATAGTTGTCCATTCCCCATTGCCCATTGCCCAATCTCCCCTCCCCCCCTTCCCCTCCCTTGCCCCACCCCCCCTTCCCCATTGGGAGAATGGCACTAGTGCCATTCTCCATTTTCCAATGGGAGAATGGCACTAGTGCCATTCTCCATTTTCCTATTACAAAGCCAAAAAATTAGGACATTCCATTGGGAGAATGGCACTAGTGCCATTCTCCATTTTCCAATGGGAGAATGGCACTAGTGCCATTCTCCATTTTCCTATTCCTAGTGCCATTCTCCATTTTCCGATTACAATGGAGAATGGCACTAAACCTATAGATTGACATTCCAATAATTCCAATGGTGGAATGGCATTGGTGCCCTTCTACCTTTGTGAAGCCAAAATTTTGAATTAGGACATTCCATTGGGAGAATGGCACTAGTGCCATTCTCCATTTTCCAAAGGGAGAATGGCACTAGTGCCAGTCTCCATTTTCCTATTACAAAGCCAGAAAATTAGGACATTCCATTGGGACATTCCATTGGGAGAATGGCACTAGTGCCATTCTCCATTTTCCAATGGGAGAATGGCACTAGTGCCATTCTCCATTTTCCTATTCCTAGTGCCATTCTCCATTTTCCTATTACAAAGCCAAAAAATTAGGACATTCCATTGGGACATTTTATTGGGAGAATGGCACTAGTGCCATTCTCCATTTTCCTATTCCTAGTGCCATTCTCCATTTTCCTATTACAATGGAGAATGGCACTAAACCTATAGATTGACATTCCACTAATTCCAATGGGAGAATGGCATTAGTGCCCTTCTACCTTTGTGAAGCCAAAATTTTGAATTAGGACATTCCATTGCTAGTGCCATTCTCCATTTTCCAATGGGAGAATGGCACTAGTGCCAGTCTCCATTTTCCTATTACAAAGCCAAAAAATTAGGACATTCCATTGGGACATTCCATTGGGAGAATTGCACTAGTGCCATTCTCCATTTTCCAATGCGAGAATGGCACTAGTGCCATTCTCCATTTTCCTATTCCTAGTGCCATTCTCCATTTTCCTATTACAAAGCCAAAATGTTAGGACATTCCATTGGGACATTCCATTGGGAGAATGGCACTAGTGCCATTCTCCATTTTCCTATTCTCCAGTGCCATTCTCCCATTGCCAAATTCATATGGAGAATGGCACTGGTGCCATTCTCCCCCCGCTACAAGGACAACTTTGTTGGTCTTATGAAATTCTTTGGTTGTAGTGTGTTCATAATCAATTTCCTGTCATCATAATGAGAGGGGATGGCTACTATCGAATGCATGAATCAGGTCATAATGATGGTGAAAATAATTCATGCTTTAGAAAAAGTTTTATCAAATTGCTAAAATTTTTAGGGAAATAATTCATGCTTTCATGAAAATTTTGTATAGACTCATTCATGCTTTATAGAGATTTGCACCAATGCCATTCTTCCCCTCTAGAAGGACATGTTTGATGGTCTTATGAAATTCTTTGGTTGTAATTTGTTCATAATTAATTCTCCGTAATCGTAATGACAGGGGATGGCTATCAGAAGCGGGGAGAAGGTCATGATGATGGTGGGGAATGAAGTGGTTGGAATTGGTGGAGTGTGTGCAATAGATCCGGAGGCCTACTGTAGTGGTGTGAAGATTGGGACAGAAAATGTATCGGTGATAGTGGAGAAGTCTATCAATAGTGAAATGCTCTTGCCATTTCCCACTATGGATGCAGTGCTTGTTGGTGAGGCAATTTGGAGCGTTGTCAAGTGGCCTAAGGGCTCTCTAAAACATGTTGGTGATTCTTTAGATGATGCGGTAACTGAAGAAGCTGCACCAAGTGAGCCTGAGCGGCCTTATGTTGAGGCAATGCCAGTTTCTTCATTGGAAACTGACAATTTCATTTGTGAATCTTGGAAAGAGAAAAAGGTTGTCTGATGGGATGAGAGCAAAACAAAGACCGTGGGGGAAGGTGTGATCTTATATGTTTTCCCGGGAGACTCTATAAACTTTGACCTATTGGGTAACGATTGCATTGGTGTGGGTATTGAAAAGAAAGAACAAATTAGAGGAAGTGACTCAGGGTCTTCTATGCAAGATGTCGGCTCTCTCAGCCTAGTAAAGTGGCCCATCAAGCAGATTACCTTACTTAAAGGAAGCCCATTGCAACAATATGTGCCCATGGACCACGTTGCTGGTATAAATGAGTTGGTCAATGATCAAATGTTGAAAAGGGACGATCCAACATCAAAGAAAAGAAGGTACACTTTCATTAACAGGGTGCCTAAACAAAGAGAGCCTCCAACAGCAATGTACACAATGTCACTAGATTCGGTGCAGCAGGTTTCTTTCATCGATTGTTGTGGGAGTAGGTGTTGCCAACATGCAGAGCGAGATCTCTTAATGAATCTAAGGAAGAACTTTTGGGGCAGCTCCTTGGAGTCTCGTACAAACTTTATATACGATGTGTTGTCAATGGCTTGGCATCATGACTACACAGGGAGGATATGCTACAACTTCAGGATAAACGGTCGGGATGTCTGTTGTAGAGCATGGTATGAGATGCATGGAATTCCAAGGACATCATTTTATCGATACAGGGAGCAATTTGAGAGTGGTGTGCAGCGATATGTGCATGGCAATTCAGGGATTGTGAGGAGGAGCAGGGAGCACATAGGTATGGGAAGGGCTCTCATTCAACACTTTGTGGATAATAGCACAGAGCATATGCCTCACAAGAGTAGAACCATGCAGGATGGTTCTAGAGAGACACAGCAAGTGATACCTGAAGTGATACCTAAAGTGTATAAGAAGATAGACATCCTATGTGAGGTCAACACTTCACTTAATCAACGTGGTTATCAGAGCCTATCCACATCCACATTTGGCAGGATTTGGAAATCAGACTTAAAAAATGTAGCCCTTGCTAAGACGAGTGAATTCTCTAAATGTAGCTTATGCAGCTGGATCAAGGCTCAATTGGCAGCCACAAAAAGTCAAGATGAGCGCAATTCACTGATGGAAGAGAGAAAGATGCATATGATACAGCAACAAAGTTGTAGGAACTTATACTATGCATGGCGTAGGTACTCCGAGATGGATCCAAAAAAGTATGTATGCATAATCCATGATAAGATGGACCAAAAAAAGACGGCAATTCCAAGACTTCGGGTGAGGTCCAAGGACACCGATTCTGCATGGCAATTACAGGTTTCACTCATTGGAATGATTACCCATGGGCATGGAAATGGTCATTATGGACACTTCACCCTCAATGGTTTGTGGCCATCTGATCCCAACCTGATGATTGGATCGCTCTCAATTTGTTTGCGCAACCTCGAGAGGATGGATATGCATGACCTTGGAGACCTTGCTACCAATGGGATTCTAGAAGCAATGCTCGCCTTTTGAACGCTCTCTATGTTCAAGAAACGCTTTGGACTCCCATTACAATTCTAAAGGTGCACATGTTTCCACAAGTGGAGCTAGCTTGTCTGAAAATGTAGATGTCATGATCACAAATGCAAATCTAGAAACTGTATCGAAAAGTGACGCGAAGTCTGTCACGGAGGCCATGACAACTTCCATTGCAAGGGCTACAGACACATGTGTGAATTTTTTTCTGTCAAATACAAGAGAAAACCCACCCTCTTTAGAGGGGAGTGTTGCTATTGAGCCACCATTCCAAAAGTTGCCAGAGAACTTGCTACTCCAACTAGATAATTGTGGGTCTGAGAACAAAAATAGATACTTGTTTGCATACCTTTCTCTTCTTGTAGCAAGGTGCATTTTCAAGACAGTTCAATTGGGCTTCTTGATGGTAGGGCACACACATGAGGACATTGATGCAATGTTCAGCAGGTTTTCTGAGAGCTTGCGGGTGGGACAAACATTCGCTTTCCCGCATCTGATGGATACATTCAAAAAATGTACATCATCTTCACCGGCACCATTTGTTCTTATACGGGTTCCTAACTTCAAGGATTATGTAGATGGCTACCTATGTGATGGGCAAGAAATGCTAGTTGGACATGCAAAGCCATTACAATTTCGATTTTACATGCAAGGTGACATACCAATGATGCAGTACAAGGTGCATCCAAAATCACCGAATTGGATGCCCATTGAAGGGGGAATCAAGCTATGGAAGAAAGATAGTGAGGGTCGATCATTGTTGCCAACAGGTTGTCCGGATATACTGCCAATGGCTGCATTTGTGAGAGATCACTTGCAAGTAATATCAGGGATAAAGGATTACATTAAGTTTTGGGAGAAATGTGCAAGTGGAAAGAATGCATCCTATGAGTCCTACATTAGGCCAATGATAGACTATTGGAAAACCATGATCGGTGAGCTCGAACAGGAAAACATCTCAGAGATAGGAGTGTATAGAGAGTTTTGGCCAAGAACACAATATCCTGATGAGGAGGATGATATAGATGCTTGCATTAATGATTTCCAAGGCTATGAGGAATGGAATGATCACTATTGTGGGCCTCTAAAAGGTAAGCCGAGGGAAGACTTTAGACCAATGGTGGATGTTAAGCAAGGTGACTTCGTCTTGGTGAGGCCATCAGATCCTACATACCCCATATGGCTTGGGGTTGCCATATCAAGTGCCGAGATGGATGCTGCTTCTCCTAATTTCAAGAAATTATTAATTCAGTATTGGGCACCATCAGTTAAGAGAAAGGGGCTCAGTGATGCAGATGCCTATGTTGATTGCTGGAACAAGTATTGGGCAGAGAATAGGTTGGATCCACAGGTATGGGAGTGTATTGATGCAATTGTCTGGTCATGGACATCAAAATCCATAAATAGACCCAAGAAGATCAAGATTCCACAGAGCGTATGTATCAAAGCACAGGAGAGCTTGCTTGGTATCAGAGCATAGAAAATGGTGTCGATTTTCTCCCTCTTAATCTCCCAAACTTCCATTGTAAGGTGTGTTCTCATGTGATGTTTCTCAGTTGTTGTTATCTTGTCAATGGGTATTTGCATATTATTAATATGACAATTTTCAGAAGCTGACCTTCACCAACAACTGCTTTGTTTCTAGTGGAACTCACTATGCATGGTGTTTGTTAACACCACCAACTGGTGTTTATTAACACCTCAAGTAAAATATACATGTTGTCCCTAGACGATGTTTATTAACACCACCAAATACATGATTTTCAAACTCTGCCACAAATGCTTTGTTCCGGTTTTTATATGCAATGAACTGTTTCACAACCAATGAAGTTTTTCATAATCATTGGAATTCCAAATATTAGCTTATTCAATATTGGTAAAATTCCCACAATTAATGGAAATTTTCCCAAATTTAATGAAGCCATTCCCAATTTTAATGAAATCCACCCAATTTCGAAATTCCCAAAATGCAACTTTTGTCCCACTTTATCTAATACTGTGTTCCACGATGATGTCCCTCCAACACCCCCCTCATTCCTGCCCAAAGGTGTCTAATGGCAACCCAATCCGCAGTCCTTCCAAGACTTACCCGACAGTGCCCTAATGCATCACTAGAAGACAGCTCAAAGGCTCTCACTCCACCTTTACAAAATTATGGAAGCTCACCCCCTCACTCACTTCATTACCTAGTCCTTTAATGACTGGCGGTGGACCCATCCAAAGTGCACATGTGACGGGTAGCACCTCACTCCCAATGCACCCATTCCCCTCATTGACTCTGAGGCCAGCCTTCAACCCCGTTGGTGCATCCCTTTTCTGAAGAAGGAGCAATTTTGGAGAAGGAAATTTTGGCGCTACTATCGTACCAACCAGCGGATCCACCCCTTTACATGCCCATGGAATGACGATGGACATAGGCCCACTTCTGAGAGCTCCAACAAAAGGACCCCAATATTCTTTACAACTTCCCGAAGTACAATTTTCCCAAGGAAATGACTCAGGAGGGATTTTGCTTCCTTCTCCAATCATTCAATGACACCTACAGCTCTGTTTCCAACCCCATGCACTTGCAATTTGTTAAACCTTCTACTTTCATTTTTGGCCGCAGTTGATTTTCAAAACTTGCCATTCACCTAGCATTAACCTTGTATTTTGGTGAAAACTGCTCCCATCCACCAATATTTAGAGCAATCTAAAGGCCAACCCCAAAGAAATACAACAAATCTTAGAGCAAAGTCAATCGGCATTAATACATGCACCTAAAATTGATTTTTAAAAAAAGTTTAAAAACTTAGATGAAATATCTCATCCTAACAAGACAAAGAGTCATAAAAAACAATGACAAGTAATCTATATGGAATAAGCATCCAAGATAAGAGAAACAAGAAATAAAGCATAAAAGCTTTACCTAATAACAAATCTAGAGTTAACAAAAGTACCCCAAATGCAAAAAACTATTCATAGAGAAAGAAAAGCCAATGCTTCAAGAAGATATCGTGCTTGGAACACTTAGCCCTAATAGCCTTTGAGAGAGTTTACACAAATACATGACAACTCGACAACTTTCATGCACCTCAAAGATTACCATTTATCTATATCTAGAAGCTAGACAAACCTTGTTTCCCCAAGTCGATCAGAGAGAAAGAAACACTATAAGAAAGAGAATTTTCATGGTTTTAAGTGTCCTATTTTAAGTAATACATAGGCAAATGATGTGATCCATGTTGATTGTTTCTCAAATCCAAAAAAATGCATTCGTGAAAGATTTCATGACAAAAGTGAGTAGATAGTAAGCCAAAATTCATAGGGTGGGGTCTGATTCGTCACATCCTATGATACACACTCAACATACATATTTTGTAATGGATATTCTTTATCCAAAAAATTTATACGTACCATATTCAAGTTATTATGATTTGGTGCTATGTCTTTTCTCTTTTTTATGATTTGATGCTATGTCTTTGCTACATACCATATTTAAGTTAGCATAATTTGATGCTATGTCTTTTCTTTTCTTTTCCCTTCATTGTGTGTGTGTGTGTTGTTATGGATAAAATTGTCTAAGGAAAAAGGCATTAATATGTGTGTGTGTTTGTATATGTGGCAATAGTATAATAAAATATGGTGTGCATAGGGCCCAGGGTTGAGGTGGCAGGGCATGACCATGTGCCACCCTTCCATGTAAGAGGACCCATAAGGTGTGTTGTACATAATCCATGATAGTAATATTATAAAATGTAAGGTGGCATGGCTCCTCCATGTGCCACCCCTCCACCTAGGCTGCATTTAATGAGATATGGCTCAAAGTCCATGGGAGAAGTCATATAAAATAGGTGGAGATGGATATTATATTGAGTTATTCCCTCCATATGGGATAGGCCCATGTGGGGGAGGTATAGAAGGTCCAAGAGAGCAAGTTAAATAATGGGGAAAGTAGGATGAGGTGGCAAGATTCCTTGTGCCAACCCTCCACTTGTCCTCCTAGAGGTTTGAACATATTATAAAATTGGGAAGAGACCAAGGGAGTATCATAGACTTGAGATATGGGGGCTTGATTTATGTGGAAAATTGAGGCAAAGGGTTGTCGCACACAATTGAGAGTGCGTAATCGCCTAGCCCACATGGGAGACTTTTCCACACACACCATGCATGTGGGAGGATACATTAATTGGGAGAGACCCCTTCTTTTGGCTATAAAAGGAGGGGGCTATTCCTTAATGGGACACGCTCATTCTTGTAAAGCCACCTAGCTAGTACTTTGATATTTCCCTCTCATCCTTTCTTTCAAATAAAGTATGGTCCTCTTCCCTTGATGTCTCCATCTCTACATTCCTCCTCCTATCATGTACATGCTTCTCTTCTCCCTCTCCTTTTCCCCTTTTGTCATAGTCTCCCTCTTCATTCCCTCCCCTTCTAATTCCTTTTCCCCTCCCATGATAACGTTTCGCCCTCACGATCTCCTTTCCTCTATGGCCCTCGAGCGTCACCATGCTTAGCCTCTAGCCTCTGGTCTTGATTTCTTCTCCGGCTAATAGAAATGGTGTGGCTGTTGGGATTGAAATCTCCACGGCTAGTGGCGAATCTTCTGCTCGTACCAGTCGCATTTGCAAAACTGTACCATCTGTGCTCCTTCTAAGCTATTGTGCGCGCATTCGATTCGCGCGTCTACTATGTTCAACCGCGCGATAATTTTCTGGGCTGCTGCGACTTTTGGTCGCAGAGAGTTTTCTCGCTTCGTGCGTCTACTGCGTTCACCCGCGCAATAGTTTTCCGGGTCATGGACAGTCTTCTCACTCCGCATGTCTATTGTGTTCACCCGCGCGACAGTTTTCTGGGTTGCTGCGTCTTCTGGTCGCGGACAGTTTTCTGAGTTTCTGCAAAACTGTAACAACAGATCCCGCGCCCCCCTCTCTCTTCTCTTTTTCTCTTCTCCTTCTCCTCTCCTCTCCTCTCTTTTTATTAAAGAATAGGATTTGAACCCAAGACATCCCCCTTCACAAAAGGGAGACTTACCATTAGGCCAACAAGTTGGAAGTGGTGAAAATGTAATGATTTTTGTTCATATATTGAAATCTCGGGAACTGTAACTCTCTAACCGTGGGGAGTTTGCTCTTGCTGTAAAAAGCAAAAGTACTTCATTTCATGTGCTCTATTCACATCTTCTGCTAGATCGCCGATTCAAAACTTCTCCAAGCTCACTTCATGGATGCACGCCACACGAGGAGGGTGGATATTTATGTCACTTCTCGACGCGTTTAAGAATTTGGTGCCTGGTCCTCCGCACCTTATGGCTACCAATGCATGAGATCTCTTCCTTGATCTTCATGTCGACCTTCAATGGCTGATTGTCCAATGCATTGTTCCAAGAGATGATGGGTGGAATGATACACTGTGGATGATTCATGGTGAAGAACTACTGATACGCTGGGAGAACTTTGATTTTACTTCTACTCATTGTGCAGTGATCGAACTACTTGATGCTTCAGAGGTAATTAAAACGGTGTCCTTCATCGAAGGGTGGGATGCTCCCCAAGCTTGGGGGGAGATTTGGCACATCTGCTTGTTAATTCCTGTGGATAAGCTCGTCCTGAATGGTTTATTCTCAATCTCACTACAAAGGTTTCTAGGCCTTGGCTATGGTTGGTAATGTTTCGACCAAGGAATCCATTTGTACCTAATCAACCTTTTGTGCCTCATTTCGAGCTTCAAGTTGTAATTCTTTTTGGTCTCAAGATAAACTATCAACAAAGGATTGCAAGTTTATTTGGTGCTGAACGTTTGGCTCAAGTCTTGAATTCTCCCCACCCTCTCCTCCTACCTATCTTGGACTACCGAGAAACTTGGGATGTCCGAATTTTAGTCTTGGTGTGATGACATCTTGGATCCTTCAATTTGATGGAGCTTACAAACCTTCGACCAAGGCTGTTGGCATGGGTGTGAAGCTCACTTCACCAGGTGGTGAGGAGTATTGTTACAGCAAGTCTGCATCTGCAAGTACTTGGAATCAAGCTGAGTACTCAGCGCTCATTTTTGGGCTACAAAAGGCACAAGAACATCATGCCAAGCAACTTGAAGTGCAAGGAGATTCTCAACTAGTGTGTGAACAAGTTAGTGGAAGGTGGAAGGTGCAGAGCAAAGGCTTGGTTCCACGACATCAACAAGCATTGGAACTTTGCAACCAATTTGAAGAGGTAAAAATTCAGCATATCCCTCGAGCTCGAAATCTAGTTGCTGATTTCTTGGCACGTGAAGCTTGTACTTCAATCACGCATGACGCGAGTGGAAGCACCACCCCAACAAAGCTGCAAGCCACGAAGGAGGGTGATCATTTGTAAGGAAAGCAAAGGTTGTGGTCATCATGAAACTAAGTCTTGGGCATACTTGATATGAGTTCACCGACTTCGGAAGATCATCAAGAAGGTCCTCAAGGACATTGCTCAAAAGAAGGATGCCAGACCGCACACCCCTTGAAGAAATAGCATGGCGACTACAAGAACTGGAAGAAGCTAAAGGTGATGTGCAAGCTCTCCAACTATTGACATTTGTCATGGCATTCTTGTTTGCCTTGATGAACAACCTCATGCAGCGTCACGTCTCTAATCCTCGCTTGTAAAGATGGATGTGATATCATGAGGGTTGGTCCTTTTAAGATTGTCTATGTGCTATTCTATGCTGAAGATTCTTCCCGTGTAGTATTTCACAATACACCAATCACACCCTACCCTGCCTATGTGTGCTTTGTGGATGTATCTTCACCCGATTTTCAGTTCAAGCTTCCTCTTTCTATTGTTTGTCCATAGGTAAGCCTCTCTTTTCCATCTTCCAAGCATGGCTGACATTCCCGTGTTTTGTGGACGGGTGGAAAAAAATCCAAATGAGTATCTTGTGGCCTTCAAGCACCGTTGTGTTTCTCTCAACTTTCTTACTGAAGACAGATGGCTGTTGGTTCTTCCCACATTTCTAGAGGGTTTGGCTCAAGTGTGGTATGAGAAGCAGGCCGAAGACGTTTGCCAAAGCTGGCCAAGGTTGACAGCAGTGATGATTGAGTATTTCGGTAAAGAAGAGGAGCCGGAGAATGTGTACCTGCAGGTGGAAAACTTGAAGTAGACAGAAGGTGAGACGGCACGTCGATATATGGATCGAGCGGCCGTGCTCCTAGACCGTTTAATTGCCACGCAGGAGGACAATGCCGGATTTCGAGCTGGAATGACTCAGCTGTGCTGGGCTACCTTGGAGCAGGAGCAAGTGATGAATTCCGCCTCAAGCTTAAATGGGAGAATCCAGAAACTATGGTGCTAGCACATGAGATTGCTCAAAAGTTTAATAAAGTTCAGTCTGACCCCACTTCAAAGAAGACGATTGTCCCTCTGCAACCCCCTCAATTCCTGCAACAACCACCTGGGGGGTCTAACTCAGGGGCATACCCCCACCCCTCATCAGAGATGTATCCACTGCCTCCACCTCAAATGTATGGTCCTCCCTTAGATGCTTACCCTCAACAAGGTGTATATTCTCACCCTCTGCCTCGAAGATTTCCCCAGCCTCGCCCACGAGCCCCCCTCCTTTCTACTCCCTCGGCCCCTCCAACTAAAGAGGCCCCCCCTGCAACAGAACCTGGAGTTAATGACCTAGCCAAGGCCCTGAATGATCTTCGATGGTGGGCATCAGAAATCAAGCCAACCGCCCTCCAAGAGACCGTGCTAATGTTGTATGCTACGAGTGCCACCAGAAGGGTCATTATCGCACGGAATGCCCCAATATTCCAAGGGTGAATCAAGTGAGTCTGGCACTGAGGATTCTAATGTAGAGATCCTTGACCTCGGGAAAAGAAGTCGTGCCACCTCGGACCCCTCTCCAAACCGTGGACCGGGCTGCCCCAGGAAGAAGGTGTCCTTCTCAGAGCCCTCAGATGCTGAGATGGCAGACCCACCAATAGAGAAGACTAAAAGATCTCGCAGGAGTAAGTGGTCACCCTCGGATTTTCCCATCGGCTCAGGGCAAGAGGACTATTCGGTTGTTCAGGACCTTGCTCATCGGTCTTTGAGCATCACGCTCCCTCAACTAATAGCATTAAGCCCTAAGGTGAGACGTGAGCTGCAACAAGGTCTCTCAACAAGGAAGAGCAAGAAAAAGGGAAAGGTACGATAGGTATCTTCTATCTCTGAAGAAATTGATCGGCACCCACATATAGTAGATGTCATCATAGATAATTGCCGTGTCAAAAATGTGTGTATTGATGGGGGAGCTGCATGTAATATCATGGTGCCCCGAATCATGAAGAAATTTAATTTGAAATGTACAAGGCGTTCCTCCACTCGAATCAAGGTAGCAGATGGTCGACGACTTGCCACCCTGGGAGTCATTGAGGATTTGCCCATCACTGTCAATGGGTTGACAACCACTATCAAATTCTATGTAGTAGACATTGAAGATACAGGCAGGAGTTACCCAGCCATACTCGGGAGACCATGGTTGAGAAAGAGTAATGCAGTCAGCTATTAGAAGACAAGACACATGTCTTTTGGTGCTTCTAAGGAGAAGATCCCAGTGCAACCCGGTGCCATGCAAACAGAAGAAGAAGAGGAGCAAGACAGTGATACTCTCTCATCCTCGGTGTCTGAATCAATGGAAGAATCAAACGGGGGGGAGGAATTCTCAGAGGAGGAAGTTTACATGATGGGGGTGTCTCCGACCCCGCCATCTGCAGAAAAGGTAATAGCTAGTCCTCAACAGCTTGAGTCTATGCTTTCCCCAGACCTCACTCCAAGTGAGAAAGATGAGTTCCTAGAAATGTTCAAAGATTTCCCTGACCTCTTTGCAACTAGCTACCACCACCTTCGCCATGTGACTGCCATAGAGCACAAGATAGAGCTGAAGCCTGATGCGAAGCTTGTGGCTCAGAAGTATCGGAGATTAGGGCCCCTGCAAACCGATGCTTTGCGCTCAGAGTTGCAGAAGCTTGTAGAGGCTGGGTTTATTGTTCCGGTTCACAATACTGAATGGGTTTCACCAGTGGTAGTCACCCCAAAGAAAAACAACAAGTGGTGGGTCTGCATCGACTATAAGAAACTCAATGCAACCACCAAGAGGGATCATCATCCTCTGCCCTTTCAAGACCTCATTCTTGAAAAGGTAAGTGGTCATGAGATGTATACTTTCGGTGATGGTTACTCTGGGTTTTATCAAATCAGAATTGCCGAAGAAGATGTGCTTAAAACCACATTTGCCACACCCTGGGGGACATTTGCATTCAAAGTAATGCCATTTGGCCTCACCAATGCTCCTGCTACCTTTCAAAGATTTATGCAGATGGTGTTTGCTCCTTATTTGGGGGATTTCTTGGACGTGTTTTTAGATGATTTCTGTATATTCTCATCACATAAGGAGCACGTCATGAAGGTTAGATTGGCCTTTCAAAGGGTCAATGATGCAAATGGCAGTCTCAACCCTGAGAAATGCACCATTGGAGCCACTCAAGGGAGTTTACTGGGACATATTGTCTCATCTGAGGGTGTCAAGCCTGACCTCGAGAAGGTTGAAGCCATCCTCAAGCTCTCCCCGCCTACAACCAAACATCAGGTACACTCATTTGTCAATCTAGTAGGATACTATCGCCACTTCATTGATCAATATGCTGCTTTGACATGACCCATGACTATGCTATTAAAAGATGGGGTTGATTTCTCTTGGGATGAGGATTGTGATCATGGGTTTGCACAAATCAAGAATGCTCTGGCTTCAGAACCCATTCTACGCAATCTAGATTGGTCAAAGACTTTCTATATCAATCCTGGGTTTGGTGAGCACACTCTAGTAGGTATTCTTCTCCAGCAAGGGGAGGATCAGTTCATGTATCCCGTTGGATTTGCTTCTCGACAATTGCTCGACACTGAGCGATGCTATTTAGAGGCTGACAAGCATGCCTTGTCTTTGGTGTTTTGCATTGAGAAATTTAAGCATTATGTGGCTGGAAAGGCCTTCTTTATACTCACTAGCACTGGTCTTGCAAAGCAGGTTCTTCAATCACCAAATCCCATGGGCCGGTTGGCCAAATGGTTGGCAGTTCTACAAGAATATGATTTTTCTTTTAAAATTATAAAAGGGGGTTGTTCCAACTTGAAGAATGCTTTGATTGATTTAGAGGAGTGCCTTGATGTAACCCTTGTAGCAGCCATAGAAGTTGGGGATCCATGGTATGGTGGTATCTATAAGTTTCTGACTGCTTTCTCCTTTCCTTCAGAAAGTACTAGCTATGAGAGAAAGAAGATCCACAGAGATAGTAGGCGTTACACCCTCCTTGATGGGGTGTTGTACCGTCAAGGCATGGATGGGGTACTAAGATGGGCCATTGATGCAGATGAAGTGCCTAAGGTATCGAAGCATTATCATGATAGATTTTGTGGAGGCCACTATGCCAGTGACTATACAGCTAAGAAGATTTTACATGCTGGATACTATTGGCTGACCTTGTTCAAGGATGTCACTTTGTATTGCAAAACCTGTGAACCATGCCAATTCTTTGGTAGGAAGGATTTGCATCCTGGGCAACATCACCCAGTGATGGCCATCCATCTGTTTCAGAAGTGGGGAATAGATTTTGTCGGGCCCTTGCCCATGACTGCCCGCAAAAAGAAGTATCTTTTGGTAGCCACTCAGTATGTCACTAAGTGGGCTGAAGCTATCGCCCTCCCCACTGCAAATGGTAAGGCAGTTTCAAATTTCATATTTGAACGTATCTGCACAAGGTTTGGGACACCCATGGAGATTGTCTCTGACCATGGGAGTCCATTCTTAAATGAAGCAGTGGAGTTACTCATGGATTGCATGGGTATTGATCATCACACTTCTAGCATCTATTATCTAACATCCATGGGTCAAATAGAGCAGACCAATGGCCTCCTTTGTAAAACCATGGGAAAAATGGCCACAGGGAACAGGAGCCAATGGGATCAAAAGGTCATTGAAGCCATGTGGGCTTACAACATCACTCATAAAACATCTACAGGTCACACTTCTTTTGAGTTGGTGTATGGTACTGAGGCCGTTTTACCACTAGAGATAGAAATTCCAGCTTTGAGATTGGCACAAGAACAGAGGATGACAGAAGATGAACATGTAGAGGCCAGATTGGTATAACTTGAGAAGTTAGATGAAACCCGACGCCTTGCACTACACCAAACAGAGGTCCAAAAGAATCGATAAAAGGCCCGCTTGGATGCTAAGATTCGCAAGGGATGGGAAAGACACTTTGCTGAGGGGGATGTTGTGCTATGCTTTGATAACAGATTGGACCACCAAATGGATAAGAAGTTTCTACCACTATGGACTGGTCCATACAAAGTCATCAAGGAACGTAGCAATGGGTCTATACAAGTTCAGGAGCTCCCTGATCCATATGGCAAGAAGGTGATCAACAAGCGTTACCTCAAGCCTTTCTTTGTGTGTGATGGACCCAGGCATGGAAATGCTGTGCATTCCATGCCTGGGGGGGGAATTGTTATGGATAAAATTGTCTAAGGAAAAAAGGCATTAATATGTGTGTGTGTTTGTATATGTGGCAATAGTATAATAAAATATGGTGTGCATAGGGCCCAGGGTTGAGGTGGCATGGCATGACCATGTGCTACCCTTCCATGTAAGAGGACCCATAAGGTGTGTTGTACATAATCCATGATAGTAATATTATAAAATGTAAGGTGGCATGGCTCCTCCATGTACCACCCCTCCACCTAGGCTGCATTTAGTGAGATATGGCTCAAAGTCCATGGGAGAAGTAATATAAAATAGATGGAGATGGATATTATATTGAGTTATCCAGTTTCTTGTTGAGTTGTGCCAAGATAATACAAATTACATAACCAGATGCATCAATGTGGACATGAAAAATAATATCCCACCAAGGTTTTCAGTATCAAATAATCAATGTCACTGTTGCTTGCTTCTTTAGTTCATTGAATGTACTTGAGAGTCGCTCCATTGGAACTTGGTATCTTTTTTAGTATTTTCAAAGGGATTGTCCTATCATCGTGTATCTCATTTCTAAGGTCTGAGGGTATTGGTCACCTACAATCGTGTCATTGTTCATTGTAGCATAGGGCTTTAAAATTTTAGCATAGGTTATCAAGTCATATTCATCGATGAGAGGTGTAGGCTAAAGCATGGAAAGTATCTCTACTACATGATCAGATGGGAAAGAACCAGTCATCACAAATAGTTTATCCCCTCCATAGGAGTTGAAGGGTTTTGGAAAGGGTTGGAGGACTTAGAAGGATGGTAGGGTTTAGAAAGCTAACTAGGGCCCATCATTTAGAAAGAGTTTAAGGTTGAGAAAGAGTTGCAGGGTTGAGGAGTGGGGAGCTACTCTCATTCACATACTCATTGGGTTAAGAGTTGAGGAGGGGTGAAGAAGGGTGAGGAGGAGGAGGAGGAGGATGGGAGATTTCAAGGTTGGATCACGCTATGAAACGATAACATTGAGGGAGAATGGACCCCACATGGTTAACAACTCCCCAAACCAATTTGATTACCCATCCTAGGGTATTTAATGCTTTGAGTGGGAAGTTTTTTCACTGTGCTCTTTGCATGGAGGTTTGTTGCTATCAAAGTTAATTGTCCTAGAGTTGATAAAAGCTTCCTTTGCTCTCATTGTAATTGTGTCAAACTACTCCTTGTCTCCATAGTTTTCCTTTTTCTATGGATTGCACTAAAGCTAGTTATAGGTCGGTGATGTGGCATAGTGTTGGTACTTGATATTGATGGTATTGAATACTTGTGTACCCATTTGTTCATGTTGACAATGATTGACATTTCTCTTCTTTATCTTGTAACTGGCCTATAGATTTACATGTTGATAAAACTTTGTTTGATCATCTTGTTTGGCATCAAGTGTGGCTCATTAAAACACACTCTATTAGTTGATGTATTCCATTTGTATTTAATGTATGTCTTCTTGGATTTTGGCATTTGTTCCATTTTGTTGTTGAGAGAAACATTTGTAAGAGAGAAAAGAATCAGGTCATTGATGATGAGGCTTAGGACTTTCATACATAGCATTGGATCTCATCGACAAATTTGTGTTATTATTGATGCTAATACCTTGAGTTAAATGTTCTTCTTTTGTAATGATTTGTATTGTTGTCACATGTGCTGCTCTTCGCAGCTTCCTATTTTCACCTAGAGATTGTGACACTTCAGGGTGGGTGCCTTGTGCTACCTAAAGCATATATTCAATATGATCTCCTACTCACCTAAGGAAGATTGAGGACTGAGCCTTGAATTGGATATTGAGTGCTTGATAGAATGCTCTTTCCTACAAAAGGTTTTTATTCGTGCATCTATAGTGTCTAAATTGAAAGAACTTGTGTGTGTTTGTGGACCTAACCCATGTGCCTAGGTGTATAAAATTATAGAGCTTTAGGACTCAAGAGAGTCAAATCTGTAATTTTATTCACAAGAGAACATTGTTGTCAAACCATGTTATTTGTGGTTCGGTTCCCAAAAGTAGTTTTATCGAATTCCAATTTATTTATTTATTCCTTTTTAATCAAATACCATCATGAAGAACATGTTTCTTGGAGGGTTGAGATGGGATAAACCCCTTAGTAGTTATTTCCAAAAAAAGTGGGGTTCTTCCTATGATATCCTACAAGTAATATTCCTCATAGCACATGATAGAATGCCATTGGGTTAGCAAGCTAGATTAGTATAGAGAATTGACACTTGAGTTCATATGTGGATATGCATTTGGAGAAAGTGCAACCCCATCATTTTGGATGATGGATGGTTGGACTTTATTCTTTTCTTCGATTATGCATGCCTTTGCTAATTTATCTGTCCTTGCTAATGCATGTAGCATTGTATCTTTTGTACTTTGGGTCCCTTGGGTTTGATTCTTTTGTGTTGAAAGTATTCCCTTTGATATTGGGATGGGATGCTACAGTAGCTTTTTTGTTGAGGAGAATTTGTGATTGATGACTTCGTGCTTGATGGGTGCCCCCATTTTCTAGACAGAAAGTCACTCTTTACATGGTCTATGCACTATTGCTAATGCTCAATGTTCATATCACTTTGTTGTTCTTGTTCTTGACCTGCCCGGGTCCATGATCCCTTAACACTATTGTGTGATAGCATGATCCAACCTTTAAATGTCCCATCCTCCTCCATTCTCTACCTCCTCCCTCCTCCTCCTCCTCAAACCCTACAACACTTTTCTAAACTTGAACTCCTATGGAGGTGAGAACTTTCTTCAATTTTTGTGATGATTGCTTCTTTCTCTCTAAGCACACACTAGAGATACTTTCCATGCTTTAGCCTAAACCTGCCCCATAATATGAGTCAAGGAATTTTGATTCTGCTCCTCTTGTAGTTGCTCTCTGGGATGTGCCAACTATCGATTTCAAGTATTTTGAAATTCATCCATTAGTTGTAATTGCTCTTGGAAAACCATCTTGACTTGTTGTAGATCTTGTGGTGGGTCTATTCCTTCTTGTTCTCCTTCCTTGAATGTGTTGAGAATTGGAATTTGAGGATTTTGATAAGCAAGTGCATTTGACTATTGCATCTTTGTATTTCTCCTTGGGAAATCCTCTGTATATGGCCAAGGTGTAATTTCTCTTCCATGGCTAGCATCCATATTGGAGAATGATTATAGAGTATATATCTTACATCATTTTTATGTAGAAGTGTTGTACATGAAGAGCTCAGTTGATAGAGATGTTCTTGCATGCCACATAATGGAGTTCTTGATAAATTTATGTGGGGATTGGGCGATGCACAAAGCCAATGTCATAAGTTTTTGGCAAGGACAATCGTGTGTTAGATCATTCCCTAATCATGCTTCACTTACAGAAGCCATGTTGTGGACTCCCCTAGAAGGAGGTGCAAATTCCCAATGTAGTATCACAAGAAAAGGAGCTCCAACATTCCATAGGAGATTTGGTAGCAAATGGATGCTTCCCATAAGACAATTAGGCCAATTGGATAGCACAATGATCTAGAGAAGTAGTGCTGAGCTTTAGTAATTGCAAGCACTTGAGAGTTAGACTCCCTTTAGGAGCAAGATTCTATTGAGATGGGATTTGGCCTCCATATTAGGTTTACATGTTTTTTAATTCAAATTTAGAAAAAAATCCATAAGTTCATAGGTAAAGAGGGGTGATTTTATTGGGAAAAACATTTTAGTTGAGGGATTTTTGAAATACCTCTTTGAATGCACATGATACCTAGTATTTCTTAGTAGTGCATCGCTTCACTTAGGGAGTCATACTGAGCCTCTCGGTGGCTTGCAGTAGGTAGATATTGTTCGATAGATACAAGAGTGTGTGGTTTTGACATATAGGCCACAGAGATTTGTAAGGAAAAGTTCTTCCATCACTCTTCCCCCTAGGGGGGCACTATGTAAAAACCCCATATAGCGTGTGCAATCAAGGGATAGTAGAAAAACCCCTACCTATGGATTTTATAACGTATATACACCCCTTCCTATAAATTTTGAGATGATTAAAGCTTCCCCTTTGTATGAAAATTTTCACTTTTTGGATTGGAAATCCTCTTATGTATGTATATCTTTTATAGCTCTACAAAAATATAAAACCTTTTCCATTAAGAACTAAGCAAATATTCTTGTGTTAGAAACAACAACATTGGTATAAGCATTAATAAACTGACTACTAAAATAGTAACTATGCTTATTCTACTACTACTACTACCAATGCTTAGTTTGACATTACATTCTTCATGCTTGTAGTGACGTTAATGGTGACAAAAATGCCCGCTTTTAAAAAGTCAAAAGATGAAAACTATGGATGATATGTAAATGAAACTATGCAATTATAGTTCAAAGAGGGGATTTCCATGTTATTTTTAAAGCTGTTAAGGGTAAGTAAAAGAGAGAATGTTCAACCAAGTCCATATGCTAATGGGATTATAGTGATAGACTATTGGAAAATTTGGGAGTTATTTTTCATGAATTAGGTAAGATTGTAGGTGAGAGGTTTGGGAGAGTGGTCCATACCCCCATAAAAAGATACTATTTGGGAGATAGTGTCCGATAGTACTACTTAGAACATTTGGGTCACCCATTGTAATTTCATGATTGTGAAGAGAGTGGGAGAGAAGTAAGGAGTCTCACTTGCAGCTTTCTCACATACACAATGGGGGAATACACACAAAGGTGGAGGCTGAAAATAGTTTTTCTCTTCTTAGTTGTGAAAGCCAAAATAACTCTCTCTCTCTTTAGTACAAAAGGAATAGATGAACCCTATATGTGGGTGTCAAACCAAACTAAGCTAAGCTAGGTGGCATACTAACTGAGCCACTAACTAGAGTACATAAAGATAGCTGTCATCCAGCTATTATTCATGGGCGGTGTACCAACTGCATTTGCAGCTAACAAGTCGATGACATAAATGCACAACGATCACCCTAGCATATCACGAGTGGAGCTCAATATCTCAACACTCCGCCTTAAGCTCAATCCCAATTCCTGCACACCAAGTAGGTCTCTGAACTTGCACGGCTTCTTTACACCTAATGCCTTCGTGAATATGTCAGCTACCTGATCCTCTGTGCTGACATAAACCAGATCAATAAAACCTACTAGAACCTTCTCCCCCACATAGTGATAATGCACCTCAATGTGCTTTGTTCAAGCATGATAGACTGGGTTATTTGCCAAGTGTATACAGCACATGTTGTCAAAATAAAGGATAACTAGCCCATCTGATGCATATCATAAAGTAGCTTACGCAACCAAGCTACCTCACATGCAGCCATTGCTGCACCCCTGTACTCAGCCTCTATGCTCGACAAGGCAACTGTAGGCTGTTTCTTACTGCTCCAAGTGACTGCAGCACTCCCAAAAGAGACCACATATCCAGTGGTAGATAGTCTATTAAAAATACTACTAGCCCAATCAGCATTAGTGTATGCATGCAACTGTATCTGAACCCCAGTCTCATAAAATAGTCCATATTGCAATGTGGACTTCACATACCTCAGTATGCATCTAGCTACATCCAAATGCGGTTATCTTGGAGCCTCCATAAACTGACTTACCAACCCAACATCATAGCTCAAATCTGGCCTGGTAATAGTCATATAAATCAAACTTGCTACTATGCATCTGTACATAGAAGGCTCTTCTAGAAGCTCACCCGCATCTGCACTCAGCTTCACATTCTGCTCCAAAGGAACTGAAATAGGCTTACAGCCTATCATCCCATATTTGGACAACATGTCCAATCCATACTGCCTTTGCAAAAGCCATATCCCACTTGTGGATCTAATCACCTCAATGCCCAAGAAGTAATGCAGCTCTCCCAAATCCTTCATCTCAAACTTCTACTTCAATAGCATTTTCACATGAAGGATCTCTTCATCACTATCATCTGTGATGATCAAATTATCCACATAAATGACAAGCAACATAATACCTTTCTCTGTTTTTCTCACATAAAGTGAGAAATGTGCCGTGGAAATTTGAAAGCCAATAGTGACAAGATACTATCCTATCTTGTCAGACCATGCTCTGGGTGCTTGCTTCAAGCCATACAAGGCTTTCTTCAGCCCACAAACAAACTCAGGATGAATAGCATGCACATAACCTAGTGCTGCTCCATATAGACCTCTTCTTGCAAATCACCATGCAAGAATGCATTCTTTACATCCATATGATGTAAAGACCATCCCTTTGATGTAGCTATAGCAATGATTTCTCTTACAGTTGCCATCCTTGCAATAGGACTGAATGTTTCTTCATAATCAATGCCATATGTTTGTGCATACCCCTTGACAACTAATCTTGCCTTGTATCTGCCCACAGAACCATCTGCATTTTGCTTCACCTCATAGACCCACTTGCAGCCAATTGCATTCTTGTATGTAGGCAAAGGCAGCAATTCCCATGTAGCATTTGCTTCCAAGGCATCCATTTCTTCATCCATGACTTTCTCCCATTTTTCTTTTCCTATGGCTTGCTCAAAAGAAGTGGGTTCTGGTTCATGTATCACTTTGAATGACTGTAAATCCATCATATTTCAGCCTATCCACATGATACTTAACTTTGGTAGACCTACACAAAATAGGCTCACTACTAAGTGCTCTCAAAACATCCCTTGTCTTCCAGGTGTAACAATAGAAAGAATACCCAACTCATCATCAAGGCTCTGTTCTAAGCCATTGGATTCACCATCCACATAAGAGTGACCTGCATTCCCAATAACCATGGGCTGATCTACTTTCTCTTTTCCCTTTGGTGATACTTGCATACCACTATCTGAATTGCTTTGAGGAGATTCTCCTAATCTCAATTTGCTTGTCCATGGCGAAGTATGTGAACCACTGCTAGAGGACACTACAAGTCCACTTACATTTTGTGATTGCTACTGAATTCTGTGCAACATTACCATTTTGTGCATCTACATCATCAATCACATTTATTGGTTTATACCAACTGCTCATCTCATCAAAAACAACATCTCTACTCACTGTAAACTTACGAGTAGAAGGATTATAGCATCTATACCCTTTTTGTTGTAGAGGATAACCAATAAAGATGCACTTCTCAGCTTTTGGATCCAACTTGGATCTCAACTCATGTGGCACATGAACATAGGCAATGCAAACAAAAACTTTCAAATGAGAAATATTTGGTTTCCTACCAGTATACCTCTCCTCTGGCATCATGCCATGTATTGCTATAGTGGGAGTCCTGTTCATTATGTAGAGTGCTGTAGCAACTGCTTCAGCCCAATAATAATCTGGCAGGTCTTTTTCGTTGAGCATGGCATGAGCTACCTCTCCAATATGCCTGTTTTTCCTTTCTATAAGTCCATTTTGCTGTGGGGTATGACTGCATGAATATTGCTGCTTTATGCCATGCTCCTGCAGGAACCTTGCAAACTCATTTGAGAGATACTCTCCCCCTTTATCTGATCTTAGGAATTTTATTTGTACGCCTGTTTCTTTTTCAACCATAGCTTTAAAAGCTTTGAAATGCCCAAATATTTCACTTTTCTTTTTCATAAAATACACCCAAACTTTTCTATTGTAGTCATCAATAAAAGTGACAAAATAATGACAGCCTCGAATAGATGCAGCTTTAGTAGTCCACACATCAGAGTGGATTAGTTCCAATGGCCTCTTACTCTCTTGAACATGTCTAGGAAATGGTTTCCTTGCCTGTTTTCCAAATTGACAGGCTTCACATATCTTATGCATTTCTGCAACTTTGAACTTAGGCAATCCTGCAACAATATTTTGGGCTTGCATTAATTTAAGTCGCTGTACATTAACATGACCAATGTGTTTATGCAAGATATCCATATCTGCAACTACACCCATCCCATGTGCAAACATTACTACACTCAATTAAGGCATGTCCGCATCCAACGTAAACATCCTGCCCTTCTTCTTCCCTTTTGCTATCAAGCGACCTTTATTTTTCATATCCTCAACAAAGCATCCACGAGGATTAAATCTAACGTGCAAGCCCTGCTCAACCATTTGACCAACAGAAACTAGGTTCTTGGTGATATTCGGGACATGAAATACATCAAACAGGTATTTCTTTTTCCCATCTTGCATAGACAAAGGAACTTTACCAATTTGCACAATAGGATGTACAGTATCATCACCAGTCTCCACAAATCCAGGTCTTTCCATTTTCCTTGCATCCTGCATCCATTCTGCATGACCTGTCATGTGATTTAATGCACCTATGTCAACATACCACACATCATTGCTTTCTCCTACACTTGTCATAGAATTGGTCATGTGCTACACCATAAACAAATGCTCATTTCTGTCATCACCCTGTCTACTAGAGGATGCATAATTGCCTTGCTGCAATTTTCCATTCATGATGTCATTTTGCTTTTTGTAGCAGTCTTTAGCCATATGACCCATTTTACCACAGTAGTAGCATTGAACATTGCTGTTTGCATTTTGGCCTCTCTGCCATCCACCACGACCTCTTTGGCTCCCCCTGCCTCTAAAGTTACCACGTCCTCCTCCATAGGACTGGTTTTGTTGAATTTGCTGCATATTCTGATTTTTGCCACGGCTCCACATCGGCCTGGTCTACCTCTGCCTCTACCTCTTCTAGCATTTGAGTAGAAGACAACTTCTTTTGAAGTTCCTCCTGAAGAAGATGCACCACCATTTCTCTACTCTTTAGAAATTAGAGGAGCAATTAACTCCCCAAAATCATGAAAATTCTCACGGATGGCAATGGATGTCCGAAACTGTGCATAATCCTTTCCTAGACCATTCAAGGTCACAGAAACTAAATTATCATCTTCCACTGGTGACCCAATGGAAGCAAGTGCATCTACAAACTTCTTCACCTTCATGTGGTAGTCATTGATGCTCATATTTTCTCTCTGCACATTATGTAACTCCTGCTTGAGCTGCATTTTCCTGGCTTCCATATTTGTGCTATACATTTTTGTCAAAAATCCCATGCCTCCTTTAGCACGCTTGCATCCTGAATATGCACAATCATAGAATCTGAAATATTGATAGACAGCCAGTACATAACTTTCCTAGGTCTCTCATTCCAGCCTTTAAATGCCTGCAACTCCTGTTGATTGGGAACATTAGGAATAACTGGTTCTTGTTCAACTCCAGTAATGAACTCGCAATAGCCTTTTCCCTTAAGGAAATTCATCATTCTAAACTTCCATGCTGGGAAGTTGTTCTTGTCAAGCTTTTCAATGACTATCTATGAAAGAGCATCAGACGCCATTATAGACCACTGCAAAAATAATATATCAGTGCAAAAAACCCAACTTCTGCCTCACAAGGGCAATTTTGCAAAGCTGACGAAAGTGGTATTTGACCACACAGTCACTTCCTAGTGACGATTATGCATCAACAGGCAATAAGAATGAGGTTGTCACTCCCAATATCTCTATGCACAGGCATACGATGCAATTTCTGTGGTAACTTTTCACCAATCTGCAAAAACAGGACACCTTTCTGAGTGCATGTGGAAGAATTCTGCCCCCAAAATGAGCCCTGAAACGGCCTCAAATAAAAAAAATGCCCTCTCGCCACACCGCGAAGGGCGTCCCAATCTGAGACAGCAGTGCACTCTTGCACTTTTCGGCTGTGCTACCTGCAAAGATTTAATCCCAAACTCAAAAAAGGAAAGCAACACTAATCCTCTTACCAAGACACTGTGAACTTGGTTTGCTTTCTTGAGCTCCTTATCATGAACCGAGCTTTGATACCATGTGAAGAGGTGGGACAGAAGTAAGGAGTCTCACTTGCAGCTTTCTCACATTCACAATGGGGAATACACACAAAGGTGGAGGCTGAAAACAGTTTTCCTCTTCTTAGTTGTGAAAGCCAAAAGAACTCTCTCTCTCTTAGTACAAAAGGAATAGATGAACCCTATATGTGGGTCTTAAACCAAACTTAGCTAACCTAGCTGGCATACTAGCTGAGCCACTAACTAGAGTACATAAAGATAGCTGTCATCCAGCTATTATTCATGGGCGGTGTACCAATCGCATCTGCAGCTAACAAGTCGGTGACATAAATGCACAACGGTCATCCTTGCATATCACGAGTGGAGCTTGATATCTCAACAATGATGAGAGTCTAACAAGTTTCCCCAACAACCACCCTTGTTGTCATTTTGGAGGATATAATCTATACCATGCATGTATAAGCGAGGGGCGATGGGATCTCCAATGAGCATTAAGAGAGACAAGCGTGTTTTTGCAAGGCTTGGCTTGCAATTGTCTTCTACATATTCAAAGAGAGAGGCATGTGCTCATTGGTTGGATCCCCCACCTTCGTTATTACCTCCTGTTGTAGAGACTTGACACACAGTGAGCTCGGTTCTCTAAAAATAATGTGGTTGACTTCCAGTTTTCTTTCATTGTTATTCTTCCACGATGAACCCACACAGATAACTAATTTGTATGGTCTACTTCAAATATTCATATAAATCTCTTGAGAGAAATAATCACTCCTCTCCATAGGAGTTCAAGGGTTTTGGAAAGGGTTGCAAGACTTAAAAGGATGGTAGGTTTGAGAAAGCTAACTAGGGCCCTCGTATTTCGAAAGAGTTTAAGGTTGAGAAAGAGTTGCAGGGTTGAGGGATGGAGAGCTACTCGCATTCACATACTCACTGGGTTTAGGGTTGAGGAGGGCTAAACAAGGGTGAGGAGGAGGAGGAGGAGGAGGAGGATGGGAGATTGCAAGGTTGGATAGATGTTTGTCAGAGAATTCGTATGCTATCCTCTAGATTGCATCCCCCTTTGTGCAATCTACTTTTGTTAGGGATGGTTCAGGTTTTTTATTTGACTTTACATTCACTATCCTTTTTAAATCCTTTCTTATTTTTGCTCTTTTTGCTTGATGGTTGACTTTCTAATGCGGCACATGTTGTTGATATGTGATTCTTTTGAACACATTGGCCAAATAATGTCATTAATATAGAGACACTCGTGGAGTTGGCTCCCCCCAGAGAAAGAGACACTTGTGAGAGCCCTATCTCACCTAAGAGTGGTCGGTGCGAGCATGCTTGAGATAGTCCATACAATCCTTAAGTCTTGGAAAGTTTATCTATGAAGAGCTGACATGGTATGAGCAATTCTCTAAGATAGGAGTGCCCCTAAGGGTCCTTTATATGCATCGAGCCTTTGGTGCCCTTTTCCCCATGCATTATCGACTAGGGTCAAGGGGGCTTCTACATCCAAAGTTAGAGGGATACTCAAAGTTGGATGTGCCTTGGAGATGCTCAAGTGGCAGTAGATCAGAGTAGTGGGTCATTTTGGTAAGGGGGGATGTCCATTGACCTAGTATTAGTGACTTTGGGGTAGGACCGGTTGTGATGGAGGCTTTGGTTATGGGAGATCCGGCCTCTTTGAGAGATGCAGTGGGATCGAGGTGAGCATTTTTGGTCTTCTAGAGTAGGGCACTCAAGGAAGATTATGAAGGCACCCTTTTTCTCATAAACCACACGCATTAGTCATCATCTTCATCTTGAAGAGGTCACCTGGACCCCTTCAAAGAGCGAGATTAGATAGAACAACATGTGCTCCAAGAGGTCATTTCTACATTTTGGTCCTAACTCTAGACTAGCCTTTGGCCATAGAAGATTACATATTTCTTCTACATGGCGGCCCATGGTTGGAGCACATGAGGGATGGAAGGTGCCACTAATGCACAAACACAAACATCAAGACAATTCCTCACTACGTATGTAGGTACTCCTCAATGTAGAGGAGTGGTAGGAGGCATTTAGGATCATGACTAGGCCATAGAGGATACACTGGGGAATTTACCTAGGGCATTGTAGCTTAGGTGATACATGGGAGTTTGATTGAAATGGTTTCACTAGCCTATAGAGTCCATGGACCGAGGGTCTTCTAGATTGAGAGGCAAGAAATGACTCCTCCTTCCCTTCATACCCCCATCAAAAGATACTATTTGGGAGATCGTGTCCGATAGTACTACTTGGGACATTTGGGTCACCCATGTGATGAGAGTCTAACAAGCTCCCCCAACCACTGCCCTTGTTGCCATTTCATAGGATATCATCTGTACTATGCATATATAAGCGAGGGGCGATGGGAACTCAAATGAGCATTGAGAGGAAGGTGTGTTTTTGCAAGGCTTGGCTTGCAATTGTCTTCTACATATTCATGGAGCGAGGCATGTGCTTGTTGGTTGGATAGTCCTCCACCTTCGTTATTGGCTCCTATTGTAGAGACTCCACACGCAATGAGCTCGATTCTCTATAAATAAGGTGGTCGACATCCAGTTTTCTTTCATTGTAATTCTTCCATGATCAACCCACACAGATAACTCATTTGTATGGTCAACTTTCATATAAATCTTCTCTTGAGAAAAATAATCACTCCTCTTGACTTTTTTCACTCGTTAGTACATTTTGGAATCTATACTATATATAATTGAAATTGTTCACTCTTTATGTGTCACCTTAAAAAAAATAAAAAATTTAATGGCAAGTGAGCGGTTTCCAAAAGGCTTCTCTAGGGATAAGAAGCTAGGACCATGTGAGGAGCCTTGACCAACAAGTGAGGGTCCCCCAAGAGAACTTTTCTTTTCTATTGTGAAACGTTAGAGAAGGGCAAAATTTAAGGACTTTGGAAGCACACATAATGTATAGCTCATTCGCCTTCGCTCTTAAGCCCTAAGACCCAACGATCCTGTTTAGGTCTTTCGCGAGTTATTGCCTTTCTCTTTGCCTCTGCCGGAGCTTTGCTTGTTTGTGCCTCCCCTCCTTTAATTGGAATGCCTTCTCTTCTCATCGCCTAAATGGGCGACGTAACGATCTTTGTTCCCGTGAAGAGAGAAGACATAATCAAACGATATGAGAGGGAAATGACACAAGCGAAATGGGGAGCTCGTGTAGTGGGAGCCCTGCAAGGCATTTCCAGGTTTCTGGGGTTGTGTAGCCTTACTTGGGCTACGGTCGTGCTGCTAGGAGGATTTGTGAGCTACTTAAGACCCGTTGATTTCCGCATTGTGACAGTTTTACTTCTGCTTGAAGCAGCCCGCCTGGGATCGACCATCTTCTTTAGCAGGCTGGTGAGAAGGGCATTGGTAACACTCAGCCAAGATCCAGCCGACCTGAAGCCCGACGATGTCCAATGTATGGTCGCTTGGACGATTCGAGTGTTGTCTCAAGTCGGGCAGGTAGTTTTCATCTCGCCCAACATAATTTTGCCCATCTTGCGATTGCGCGCATTCCATTACCATCTCCCAGCTGGGATAAACAATGTGCAGGCATCTCTCCAGATCTTTTACATTCTTACCCTGACAAACGCTACTGTAGCTTTATCGGCCGTTTTGTGCTCGGCAATGATCTTGTATTGGTTTTATAATCCTTTCGAGCAGAGCATACAAAGGTACTACGATGAAATTTTGCAAAGAGCATTGGATAATGGGATTGCGCTAGCAGACGATTTTGAGTTCTTTGAGTTCGCTTTCACCATGTTGAGCCGAGATTTCTCCCGGAATGTTCAGCCTCAAGCTGTTCAGAAGTACCACAGAAAACTCATAGAGTATCTCTACGCCCATCGGCAAGGCGTTGACATGTTGCTTCCCTACTTAGACGATAAAAACTGCTTCGTGCAACAGGCAGCCGTGTGCGTCGTGGGTTTCTGGGTCGATCAAGATCTGCTTGGAAAGCCAGTTCGATTGCCAACAACTCTGCTAACCAGGCTAGCAGACAAGTTAGGAACGGGACAAGTGGGTTGGTCAGCAGGCAACACTTTCAGTCTTCTGGCTAGGCATGACCCTGACACAGTCTTGATCTCCAAAGACAGCAACGGGAAAGGAGTAGTAGATTGTTTGATAGGCATGATTGATGCATCTAGCTCAAAGTCTTTGGTTTTCGTCAGAGCACTCGTGAGCTTATACAAGAGTACGAATACCAACATAGAATCACCCGAGCTGGAGCTGAAATTGAAGCAAATGCTAGGGGGCAGCAAACGCCACCGCTCGAGAGTGTTGGCAGCGTTTCTGTTGTTGAAGATGCGAAAGCTTGATCAAGACGATCACTCAAAGATAAGGGCCATCAAACCTGAGGAGGACGACTATTTCTTGAAGTCGGAGGCCGAAATGCTCGACAATTTGCTGAAAGAAGTTCTTGACATAAAAACAGGCTTCGATTGGGAATCAATTGTGGGGAAGCCGGCAAGGTCAGGGAAATTGTTTGAGCTTAGAGAAGGGCACCAAAGCAAGGAAGTCGACAAGCACACGGCACTATGCAAATTAGCATGTTGTTACCGGACAACTCATGAGTGATGGATCTCGTGTATTATACATTATCAATCTTGATGATTGCATGTATTTCACGTCGTACACTGACTTGCGTTTATTCGCAAGTACTTTACGAAATACCACTCAATATTGCAAATAATCCCACTTTTGACCTTAATCTTTGTATTACATCTAGTTTTTGGCTAATGAGGTCCATGCCAATTCTTTCAGTTCATTTGGTCAATTTGACCACTTTAAGTTTTTGTTTAGTGATTGTTTAAGGCTTTCTTATGTACTCCTAATGTGTTCTTAGGGTCAAGTTTTTGTCCTCTTGTGGAGATCCTAAATGCTTTTATCTTTTGTTCGGTATCTAAAGATGGAGGCTCTCTTTGTCTCTTATATGACACCACTCTTGCCAAAATAGCCACGTCCCCACTTTTATTTAATGGTCCATCCACACCACACATGCACACATACCTCTTTCACCTCTTTTCTCTCCTCTCTTTCAATCATCTACCTAGATACAAATCTTAGGGAGGCTCAAAAGGAAACAACATGACAAGATAAAAAGTGAAAGACAAGCTATACCATTCCATTAGAGGGCGCTTTCTTAAATAGGCAAGTGTAAGGCCGGTTATACACCGCCCATTGCCCGCCCAAGTGAGAAAAGGGGATGGGCGGGGAGGGTTACACACCAAACACAAAGAATATGTAAACATGTGAGCTCATTTATTGCATGCGTGTGTGAATGGCTTACGCGGTGTAGGCTATCTATTTTGTGATTGGAGGTCTTGGGTTCAAGCCCCACTGTCAAAATTTGGGCACCCTTTGGGCGGGGGGTGGTAGCTGTCGAAGACCTTGGGCGCCTCCCCTTTTGTGGGCCAAATCAACGGTGGGCCACATGATGGACATGAGGGCGAACGCCCCTATCCAACCTTGGGCAGAACCTTGGGCAGGCGTCGGTGTGTAACTACCCTAAGATCAACATCATCTTTTCATAGTACACATGTCATCACTCTATTGATGCAATTTACTCTACCAATCACATAATTTCTCTCCATACCACTCTTCTCACATCACTCTAGTACTTATGGCACCACATTTCTTAACACCCTCCCTTTTTATCAAGCTACTTTACACTCATACTTATAATGACATTCCAAAAGTCAGGGCCTTAATGGGATTCCCACCTTGTATTTCTTGCATACGTTATAAATAATGGTTTAGTAACGCTAACCTAGTTTGAGTAACTTAGATGATGTTGTACTTGTCGTTACAGTAGGTCGAGTTTTCTTTCTTATGTACGGTCGATGTTGAATGTATGGTCTACTACTGTGCACCTTAATCAATCAAGTTGTAGTAACTTGAGTGTTTCTTGTACTTATTTTTTCCTTTATGTGTGTATCTAGTGCTAAATCATACTAGGAGTCATATTTCTCATTCTTAAAAAAGCTTTCAAAGTCAAATTGATGAATGTTGATAGCATCTTCTCTCTCTCTCTCTCTCTCTCTCTCTCAACACAAGAAGGATTCACTTAAGATAGGAGTTCTCTTCTTATGTGATTGAGTACTCCACTTGACTTAGTAGTTCTTTTCTTATTCTACTGAGTTACCTATTATGATTATCTACCTACCAAGGGTGATTGGTTTACTACCATTTGTTAAGGTACATTATAGGGGAGCTTAGGTCGTTCCACTTAGGTACTAGAAGGAGAAGTTTCTATTGTTAGGACAACTAGGGTCTTCTTTGTTCTCTTTCGTTGGTTAGGCCTCAGCTCCATGGACCAAACCAAAGTGAGGCAATGAATCAAATAGAGGCCATCATAGCGAGATATTATGATGTTCCTTGATGAAACTTAAATTGATCTAATGACCAACCTTTGCTACTATTAGTGGGCCTTTTGCATTGGAAGTAGATGCCTCAACCACTCCCTCTCATATCTTTATGTTTGGCACATAAAAATGAGCACCCAATTTACAATGTCTTGGTGTTATGCACAATGCTTAAATTGGTTGTAAAGAGAATGATGTAATACACCTTTCTTTTCCATGCATGTTGGTAAGGGATTGCCACAAATCTGTGTAGCACATTACTTACAACCTCTTCCCAACCCACGTTCATCAAGAAAGTAAAATAGTGTCTACTCTACTTTTATCCAACCATTAGGAGAATTTTGGGTTCAAAAAAGGACTCATAAGGACTGGATTAAGGACTAACAAGGTCTAATAAGGGTCCCATCACCCCCACGTGAGTCCAAAGGTACATCTCCCTACGCTTTAGTGATCCCTAACTATGCCTAAAAAGGTCCACCTCCCTCTCCCACTTCAAGAGGCCCCCACCTTCCCCTCTTTACTCACGTTAGTGGTCCTCATTCCCTAAAAGTATATGGCGCACACCTTTCCCCCCAAAAAAATTAAAATTTTGAAAAGTGCCCAAATTGCTCTGAAACCCTTCTAAACCTTCCCCCAAACCGCCGTTCCTAAGTGCCCAAATCACTTTCTAATCCCTAAAACTACCTCATGACCACCTTTTCCCCTAAAATTTGATTTGTTTTCAAAGTGCCCAAAATGGCTTGAAAGCCTTCTAAAGCTTCTCCCAAACCATTCCCATGTATCCAAATCACTTCCCAGCCCCTAAATCCTTCTTCTTCTTTAGGTTGATGTTTGTTGTCATGTTCTTCTCCTAGTTGACCTTTTGTTACTGATGCCATTTCTTATGCTTGTTGGATAGGCTTGTTAAAGGATAAAACCTTTTCCTATTCATGTCACTAGCAGCTTGCCCCCTTGATTGGTGTAGGTTGGAGGATTGACTAGCTCTTTGAGGGTTTTCTAGCTTTTGTTGGAGAAAGCATCATCATCAGTGGAGCTCTTGGAGGATGGTAGGTAGTAACAACTTATTAAGAGTTCGGCATATACCTTTTAGGAACTACTATTTTTATAGTCTTTAGGTTTTTGTTGCGGGGGCAGGATCGAGGTACACTCCCACCTTAGTGTTTATCTATAGTGTCTACATAGAGTGGTTTGTTGAGAGATTTGGGAGCGAGCTATATTTCCCCTCCCTATGTTGTATTTTGTTCGTATGCGAAGGTTTGGGATTAAGTTAGGTTTCCATGTAAATCCTTCTTCTTCTCACCATATTGTTAATATCTTGCCAATAAGAAGTGAAAAAAGACCTTACATATTGAAGTTTGCATTGTATGTGTATGTGTGTCTATATGGTTTTATTGTATGGGTACGTGTATGGGTGTGTGTGTGTATCTTAAATAATTTGGAAAACTATTGTAATATTGTACTGTAGTTTCTTTACTACCACTTCAAACAAGATTGAGAAACTAGCAACAAAGTTTGCATGTGAGATCGTGCACATGCGCGCACGCACGTGTGTGTGTGTGTGAGTGTGTATGTGTTTTGTAGTACATGGGTAGGGGTTATGGATGAGTGGGAGAATTGGTGGTAAATCCAAATAGAAAAACAAAATTGAAGCACTAACGTAAGAATCAAATAATTCTTCTCTTTTCAATCTTTCTTGGGAAACATCCAATCAAAATTTTTTAAAACAATGGTCATCTGATCCTGGCCAATTTCACTATGAAATTAGTCATTGTCCCCAATTTTTGAAATTTGGACTATTATACTATTGATCAAATTTTTTGCCTACACATGCTATTTGGCACCAAATGGTCCCCTTTTCTGAAAGTTTTTTGGGGTAGTGGTTGTCCATGGCCCCAAGTAGCCATTGCCCCAAAAAAATAACAATTGCCCTAAATAGCTTTGATTTTTTGAACTGACCTTCTATGGGGTTGCATAGCCAATTATCAAAAAAAAAAAGAAGACAAGGCCATCTTGGTCCTATGTGCGTGCATGCATGCATATGGACCAAACAGTGATGATGTTTGGCCATATGTGTGTCTGCACAGACATAGGGCCAAGATGGCCTTTTTTTTTTTTTGCATTAGCCTTATAAGGTGCCAAAAAGGCCCTCCCAAATAGAATTTTGGAAAAAATTAGCCCGAAGGCCCCATATGTGCACACATGGGGTCTCTGGGCCCTTTTCTCTCCTTGGTCCTAAGAGTCATTGCCCAAAAAAAATTTAAAAAAAAAAGGCTAGGAAGACCCAAGTGGAAGTAGGCATGAATTTGGTCTAGACCACACTGTCTGGCCCTGATGCATGCCACTATCTGGCCCAATTGCATGCCACCTTGGCCTCCAAGCCATTCTTTTTCAAAAACATTTTCAGAATATGGCTCTCATGGCCCCAAATAGCCAATTCTTTTAAATTTAAAAAAAAAGGCCATATGGACAAAAAAAGCCCCCCCTGCCCCCCCAGTTTACCCTAATAGGTGATTTAGCAAGTTCTTAAACATTGGGAAAAAGAGCCCTATTTAAAGACCCGTATCTCCTAAAAAAGAGCCCTGTTTGGAGACCCGTATCTCCTAAAAAAATGGTGTGGAATCTGAAAAAAATCAATAGTAGTACATCTTTTATTCCCTACAACATTAATCATCATGACTTTCTATCAAAATCTGCCTTTTTTAAACCTCAATATATGCATTTTAGAATTTGGCACGAAAATTCAAGCAAAAATAATAGTCCAAAGTGCCTTTTCGTGATCTTTGGGCCATTATTTTCCCATCCAAATGGTTGAATCATATAAATTACAAAGCATCGAAGTTGTAGGGATTTGAAAAACCTACAACTTTCACAACATACTGTCAAAAAATCAATCATCTTCCCATACATATTTTCCTTTAAAAAATGGTCATTGTCAATATTTTGATGACATATATCAAAATTGTGAACACAAAACATGGAAGAAAAAATATGATGTAGTGATCTATGGCCTCACAATGGGTATTCACAAACTGTCCACATATTCTACTTTTTAAAGTTGATCTACAAATTCAATTCATAGTTTATGTATATCCCATGTGCATGCACGGGTATTCACAAAATATCCACATATTATATTCCAAGGTTGATATATTACAAAAAAACAACCAACTTTATTTCCTATATCTATTATGTCCTTTTCTAGTTGCTTTTTAGCGTCTACATTAAAACCAATAAAAAACAAATGTCACTCTTAAACTTTTAGAGACATTTTGTCATTACAAGTATGTGATCGTTATACAAGAATTATCAATATTATATACATAGCATAATCCTTAAGCAAACAACATATGTATGTCCCTAAAGATCTCCTTGTACCTCAATTCATACAAACTCAATACATTCTCTACTTGGTTGATGACATGATGTGCTGATGCTGCTAAGCATTCATCTCCATTGCATTCCACACAATCATCAAGTCCAGGTCTAGGTGAGTCTATACGGTAGGCATATCACCCACATGCACCAGCACCTCATAAGTCCTTGGTATTCCTTGCATCTTCCACATAGACCTCACTAACCCTCTTCCTCCCAATGCACTCCAAACCATCCTCCTCCACAATCCCAACCATTGTCGCCCCATCCTCGACATCTTGTATTTCTCCCTCGACCTTCAGCCTGCCAATCTTTACCTCCTCCGCTCGTTCGATCTTCAGACCCTCGCTGCCCACCCCATCCTGCTCAACTTCCAGGCATGGTGTTGGGCCACCACCATCACAGAGTCCACAAACTATCCACAAGATGATGAAGTGATGCAACTAGCGAAGCTTGACAAACTCAACCCATGGGTATGCACTCCCGAAAACCTCCAAGCCGATATCAACTGGATGCAGACCTATGGTCGATCCTCCGCTATCCAAATGCAAGGGCACCTAGCTGCATACCGCTCCATCGCCTACCATCCCTTGGCATAATCATTTTGTATAACAGAGTGGTATAGGCTTTCCAAGAATCTCTCAAGTCTTTGGTCAAAAATTTTGGAACTATTCATGTAGCATACCCTAAAGATGTCATTGAGGAGGAAGGGCAGGAATCCATAGCTGTCTTCAACTCCACCGCCCCCCCACCAAAATCATGCAGCCACCTCCTACAGATCCCGCCCAACCACCTCGGCAACCCACCAATCCCATCTTGCCCCCACTACCCTACACAAAGCTCTCGGAGTACTCCTCTAACACCTCCAACACAAGCTCTACATAGCACCGGACCTCCCAGTCCATCTCCTCCAATGCTCATGTCGACCTTCAGAATGAGGCACTCAACATGCTCTTGAAGTTGGTGACTTTTGTACCTACGCCCATCAATCCATCGCTCGTAGGGGCTACTGAGGAGGAACCTATGCCCATGCACCACGATGATGTCCCTCCAACACCCCCTCATCCCCGCCCGAAGGTCTCTAATGGCGACCCGATCTGCAGTCCTTCCAAGACTTACCCGACAGTGCCCTAATGCATCACTAGAAGACTCAGCTCAAAGGCTCTCACTCCACCTTTACAAAATTATGGAAGGTCACCCCTTCACTCACTTCATTACCTAGTCCTTTAATGACTGGCGGTGGACCCATCCAAAGTGCACATGTGACAGGTAGCACCTCACTCCCAATGCACCCATTCCCCTCATTGACTCTGAGGCCAGCCTTCAACCCCGTTGGTGCATCCCTTTTCTGAAGAAGTAGCAATTTTGGAGAAGGAAATTTTGGCGCTACTATCGTACTGCACACGTCAACCAGTGGATCCACCCCTTTACATGCCCATGGAATGACGATGGACATAGGCCCACTTCTGAGAGCTCCAACAAAAGGACCCCAATATTCTTTACAACTTCTCGAAGTACAATTTTCCCAAGGAAATGACTCAGGAGGGATTTTGCTTCCTCCTCCAATCATTCAACGACACCTACAGCTCTGTTTCCAACCCCATGCACTTGCAATTTGTTAAACCTTCTACTTTCATTTTTGGCCGCAGTTGATTTTCAAAACTTGCCATTCACCTAGCATTAACCTTGTATTTTGGTGAAAACTGCTCCCATCCACCAATATTAAGAGCAATCTAAAGGCCAACCCCAAAGAAATACAACAAATCTTAGAGCAAAGTCAATTGGCATTAATACATGCACCTAAAATTGATTTTTAAAAAAAGTTTAAAAACTTAGATGAAATATCTCATCCTAACAAGACAAAGAGTCATAAAAAACACTGACAAGTAATCTATATGGAATAAGCATCCAAGATAAGAGAAACGAGAAATAAAGCATAAAAGCTTTTACCTAATAACAAACCTAGAGTTAACAAAAGTACCCCAAATGCAAAAAACTATTCATAGAGAAAGAAAAGCCAATGCTTCAAGAAGATACCGTACTTGGAACACTTAGCCCTAATAGCCTTTGAGAGAGTTTACACAAATACATGACAACTCGACAACTTTCATGCACCTCAAAGATTACCATTTATCTATATCTAGAAGCTAGACAAACCTTGTTTCTCCACGTCGATCAGAGAGAAAGAAACACTATAAGAAAGAGAATTTTCATGGTTTTAAGTGTCCTATTTTTAGTAATACATAGGCAAATGATGTGATCCATGTTGATTGTTTCTCAAATCCAAAAAAATGCATTCGTGAAAGATTTCATGACAAAAGTGAGTAGATATAAGCCAAAATTCATAGGGTGGGGTCTGATTCTTCACATCCCATGATACACACTCAACATACATATTTTGTGATGGATATCCTTTATCCAAAAAATTTATACATACCATATTCAAGTTATTATGATTTGGTGCTATGTCTTTTCTCTTTTTTATGATTTGATGCTATGTCTTTGCTACATACCATATTCAAGTTAGCATAATTTGATGCTATGTCTTTTCTTTCTTTTCCCATCATTGTGTGTGTGTGTGTGTTGTTATGGATAAAATTGTCTAAGGAAAAAGGCATTAATATGTGTGTGTGTTTGTATATGTGGCAATAGTATAATAAAATATGGTGTGCATAGGGCCCAGGGTTGAGGTGGCAGGGCATGACTATGTGCCACCCTTCCATATAAGAGGACCCATAAGGTGTGTTGTACATAATCCATGATAGTAATATTATAAAATGTAAGGTGGCATGGCTCCTCCATGTGCCACCCCTCAATCTAGGCTGCATTTAGTGAGATATGGCTCAAAGTCCATGGGAGACTTTTCCCCTCCCATGATAACATTTCGCCTTAACGATCTCCTTTCCTCTATGGCCCTCGAGCGTCGCCATGCTTAGCCTCTAGCCTCTAGTCTTGATTTCTTTTCCAGCTAATAGAAATGGTGTGGCTGCTGGGATCGAAATCTCCATGGCTAGTGGCGAATCTTCTGCTCGTACCGGTCGCATATGCAAAACTGTACCATCTGTGCTCCTTCTAAGCTACTGTGCGTGCATTCGATTCGCGCGTCTACTGTGTTCAACCGCACGACAGTTTTCTGGGCTGCTGCGACTTCTGGTCGCAGAGAGTTTTCTCGCTTCGTGCGTCTACTGCGTTCACCTGCACGATAGTTTTTCGGGTCATGGACAGTCTTCTCACTCCGTGCGTCTATTGTGTTCACCCGCGCGATAGTTTTCTAGGCTGCTGCGTCTTTTGGTCGCGGATAGTTTTCTGAGTTTTTGCAAAACTGTAACTGTAGATCCCGTGCCCCCCTCTCTCTTCTCTTCTTCTCTTTCTCTTCTCCTTCTCCTCTCCTCTTCTCTCTTTTTATTAAAGAGTAGGATTTGAACTCAAGACATCCCCCTTCACAAAAGGGAGACTTACCATTAGGCCAACAAGTTGGAAGTGGTGAAAATGTAATGATTTTTGTTCATATATTGAAATCTCGGGAACTATAACTCTCTAATTGTGGGGAGTTTGCTTTTGCTGTAAAAAGAAAAAGTACTTCATTTCATGTGCTCTATTCACATCTCCTGCTAGATCGCCGATTCAGAACTTCTCCAAGCTCACTTCACGGATGCACGCCACACGAGGAGGGTGGATATTTATGTCACTTCTCGACGCGTTTAAGGATTTGGTGCCTGGTCCTCCGCACCTTACGGCTACCAATGCACGAGATCTCTTCCTTGATCTTCATGTCGACCTTCAATGGCTGATTGTCCAGTGCATTGTTCCAAGAGATGATGGGTGGAATGATACACCGTGGATGATTCATGGTGAAGAACTACTAATACGCTGGGAGAACTTTGATTTTACTTCTACTCATTGTGCAGTGATCGAACTACTTGCTGCTTCAGAGGTAATTAAAACGGTGTCCTTCATCGAAGGGTGGGATGCTCCCCAAGCTTGGGGGGAGATTTGGCACATCTGCTTGTTAATTCCTATGGATAAGCTCATCCTGAATGGTTTATTCTCAATCTCACTACAAAGGTTTCTAGGCCTTGGCTATGGTTGGTAATGTTTCGACCAAGGAATCCATTTGTACCTAATCAACCTTTTGTGCCTCATTTCGAGCTTCAAGTTGTAATTCTTTTTGGTCTCAAGATAAACTATCAACAAAGGATTGCAAGTTTATTTGGTGCTGAACATTTGGCTCAAGTCTTGAATTCTCCCCACCCTCTCCTCCTACCTATCTTGGACTACCGAGAAACTTGGGATGTCCGAATTTTAGTCTTGGTGTGATGACATCTTGGATCCTTCAATTTGATGGAGCTTACAAACCTTCGACCAAGGCTGCTGGCGTGCGTGTGAAGCTCACTTCACCGGGTGGTGAGGAGTATTGTTACAGCAAGTCTGCACCTGCAAGTACTTGCAATCAAGCTGAGTACTCAGCGCTCATTTTTGGGCTACAAAAGGCACAAGAACATCATGCAAAGCAACTTGAGTGCAAGGAGATTCTCAACTAGTGTGTGAACAAGTTAGTGTGGGGGTTAAAGGTCACTGTGCCTTTACCCCGGTTATGTACAATACTCAAACACATATATAAATGAATGAAAAAGAAGATTAGGGTGGTTCTGCACCCACCAAAACTTGTGGCTCTCTGTCTCTCTCTCTCCTTCTTCCGTTCTTGCTTCCGTTGAGAGCACTCTCAACTGGTATCAGAGCCCGAGTGATCTAGCTGAGCGTGCGTGAATGCTTGAAGCTCAGCAGCTCTGTGGGAGGAAAGAGAAGCTTTGTGGGAAGCTTTGTGGGTGACTTTACTTGCATCCGAGTGTGCAGAGACCTTGGAGGAACCTTTGGAGAAGTCACTTTGGCTTTGCGAAGTGGTTTGGAGAGCCTGTTAAGAGTTTTCAAAGAAAAAGTCGTTTTTTGAGCTTTTCCTTGTTCCGTTCGATGACAGAGACTCCGTATGGACTTGTAGAGGCAACTATTGCTTGCTTTTGGTGTCCACATTACTTTAGGAGCCTGGAAACACCTTCATTCTTGAATCTGGGATCATTTCATTGGATTTCTGACTCACTGTGTCAGTTTCTGCGTTTTTTGCCCGGGTGTTGGAACTCAAGTTTGGAGCAACCATTTGCAGATCTGTCAGTTCCGGTGGACTCAGGAGGTCCTAAAACTTCTATGTTGCTCATTATTCACACTCCGGTGGAGTTTACAAACAGCTCTGTTTCCAAAAACGTTTTTCAGTCCGTGTGTTGGACCCAGTGATTGAGACCACAGTTTCCAAAACCGTCTGTCCCATTGCGTTTTGGACGCCCAAAAACCCCCTACACTAAAAGGGCTAAGGATAATAGCCTGATAATCCTGGCACTATATGTGGATGATATGCTATTGGCTAGCAAGAATACTTATGAGCTAGATGCATTAAAGGCCAAGTTGCATGAGGCCTTTGATATGAATGATTTGGGACTTGCAGGTCATATTCTTGGTATGTGCATCACGCGTGATCGGAGTAGGAAACTCCTTTGGATTTCACAAAAAGAGTATGTTACAAAAGTATTGCAGCGTTTCAATATGGAGGGGGGGAAGGCAGTGAGTACTCCATTGCCTCCATATGTGAAACTGAGTCACACAGATAGTCCCAAATCAGATGAGGAGAGGGCCATGATGGCCAAGGTTCCTTATGCATCAGCATAGGGGGGGAAGGCAGTGAGTACTCCATTGCCTCCATATGTGAAACTGAGTCACACAGATAATCCCAAATCAGATGAGGAGAGGGCCATGATGGCCAAGGTTCCTTATGCATCAGCAGTTGAGAGTCTTATGTATGCTATGATAGCTACTAGACCAGACATTGCATTTGCAGTGGGAGTTGTTAGCCGATATATGGCTAATCCAGGAAAGAGGCATTGGGAGGCAATTAAGTGCATCATGAGGTACATGAAGGGTACCAAGGAGATGTGCATCTGCTTTGGTAAAGGAGACATGCGTGTACTTGGGTACATAGATTCAGACTATGCAGGGCATGTGGACAGTAGGAGATCCACTTCTGGTTATGTGTTCACCTTTGCAGGTGGTGCAGTGTCGTGGATGTCTCGCGCACAAAAGTGCATTGCTTTGTCTACCACAGAGGCTGAGTATGTTGCAGCCACAGAGGGTTGCAAGGAGGCTATATGGCTTGATCAGCTAGTGGGAGATTTGGGGATTCATACAGGTGTACCGACATTGCATAGTGATTCCATGAGTGCTATTCAGCTAGCACGGAATCCGGTCTTTCATGCAAAGACCAAACACATTGAGGTCAGGTACCATTTCATCAGGGAGGTACTTGAGGACAAGCGCATAGAGCTTGTCAAGGTTCATACAGATGATAACCCTGCAGATATGCTGACGAAGAGTCTACCTAGTCAGCGGTTTGAGTATTGTCGTGTATTGATGGGCATTGGATAGTATGCTCACTGGTTGTTCTCCCTTAAAGGCACATTGTCCTTTAAGTGGGAGGTTGTGGGGGTTAAAGGTCACTGTGCCTTTACCCCGGTTATGTACAATACTCAAACACATATATAAATGAATGAAAAAGAAGATTAGGGTGGTTCTGCACCCACCAAAACTTGTGGCTCTCTGTCTCTCTCTCTCCTTCTTCCGTTCTTGCTTCCGTTGAGAGCACTCTCAGTTAGTGGAAGGTGGAAGGTGCGGAGCAAAGGCTTGGTTCCATGACATCAACAAGCATTGGAACTTTGCAACCAATTTGAAGAGGTAAAAATTCAGCATATCCCTCGAGCTCGAAATCTAGTTGCTGATTTCTTGGCACGTGAAGCTTGTACTTCAATCACGCATGACGCGAGTGGAAGCACCACCCCAACAAAGCCGCAAGCCACGAAGGAGGGTGATCATTTGTAAGGAATGCAAAGGTTGTGGTCATCATGAAACTAAGTGTTGGGCATACTTGATACGAGTTCACCGACTTCGGAAGATCATCAAGAAGGTCCTCAAGAACATTGCTCAAAAGAAGGATGCCAGACCGCACACCCCTTGAAGAAATAGCATGGCGACTACAAGAACTGGAAGAAGCTGAAGGTGATGTGCAAGCTCGCCAACTGTTGACATTTGTCATGGCATTCTTGTTTGCCTTGATGAACAACCTCATGTAGCGTCACGTCTCTAATCCTCGCTTGTAAAGATGGATGTGATATCATGAGGGTTGGTCCTTTTAAGATTGTCTATGTGCTATTCTATGCTGAAGATTCTTCCCGTGTAGTATTTCACAATACACCAATCACACCCTACCCTGCCTATGTGTGCTTTGTGGATGTATCTTCACCCGATTTTCAGTTCAAGCTTCCTCTTTCTATTGTTTGTCCATAGGTAAGTCTCTCTTTTCCATCTTCCAAGCATGGCTGACATTCCCGTGTTTTGTGGACGGGTGGAAGAAAATCCAAATGAGTATCTTGTGGCCTTCAAGCGCCGTTGTGTTTCTCTCAACTTTCTTACTGAAGACAGATGGCTGTTGGTTCTTCCCACATTTCTAGAGGGTTTGGCTCAAGTGTGGTATGAGAAGCAGGCCGAAGACGTTCGCCAAAGCTGGCCAAGGTTGACAGCAGCGATGATTGAGTATTTCGGCAAAGAAGAGGAGCCGGAGAATGTGTACCTGCAGGTGGCAAACTTGAAGTAGTCAGAAGGTGAGACGGCACATCGATATGTGGATCGAGCGGCCGTGCTCCTAGACCGTTTTATTGCCACGCAGGAGGACAATGTCGGATTTCGAGCTGGAATGACTCAGCTGTGCTGGGCTACCTTGTAGCAGGAGCAAGTGATGAATTCCGCCTCAAGCTTAAATGGGAGAATCCAGAAACTATGGTGCTAGCACATGAGATTGCTCAAAAGTTTGATAAAGTTCAGTCTGACCCCGCTTCAAAGAAGACGATTGTCCCTCCGCAACCCCCTCAATTCCTGCAACAACCACATGGGGGGTCTAACTCAGGGGCATACCCCCACCCCTCATCAGGGATGTATCCACCGCCTCCACCTCAAATGTATGGTCCTCCCTTAGATGCTTACCCTCAACAAGGTGTATATTCTCACCCTCTGCCTCGAAGATTTCCCCTGCCTCGCACACGAGCCCCCCTCCTTTCTACTCCCTCGGCCCCTCCAGCTAAAGAGGCCCCCCTGCAACAGAACCTGGAGTCAATGACCTAGCCAAGGCCCTGAATGATCTTCGGCTTGAGATGGTGGGCATCAGAAATCAAGCCAACCGCCCTCCAAGAGACCGTGCTAATGTTGTATGCTACGAGTGCCACCAGAAGGGTCATTATCGCACGGAATGCCCCAATATTCCAAGGGTGAATCTTCTAAGTGAGTCTGGCACTGAGGATTCTAATGTAGAGATCCTTGACCTCGGGAAAAGAAGTCGTGCCACCTCAGATCCCTCTCCAAACCGTGGACCGGGCCGCCCCAGGAAGAAGGTGTCCTTCTCAGAGCCCTCAGATGCTGAGATGGCAGACCCACCAACAGAGAAGACTAAAAGATCTCGCAGGAGTAAGTGGTCACCCTCGGATTTTCCCATCGGCTCAGGGCAAGAGGACTATTCGGTCGTTCAGGACCTTGCTCATCGGTCTTTGAGCATCATGCTCCCTCAACTAATAGCATTAAGCCCTAAGGTGAGACGTGAGCTGCAGCAAGGTCTCTCAACAAGGAAGAGCAAGAAAAAGGGAAAGGTACGAGAGGTATCTTCTATCTCTGAAGAAATTGATCGGCACCCACATACAGTAGATGTCATCATAGATAATTGCCGTGTCAAAAATGTGTGTGTTGATGGGGGAGCTGCATGGTGCCCCGAATCATGAAGAAATTGAATTTGAAATGTACAAGGCGTTCCTCCACTCGAATCAAGGTAGCAGATGGTCGATGACTCGCCACCCTAGGAGTCATTGAGGATTTTCCCATCACTGTTAGTGGGTTGACCACCACTATCAATTTCTATGTAGTAGACATTGAAGATATAGGAAGGAGTTACCCAGCCATACTCGGGAGACCATGGTTGAGAAAGAGTGATGCAGTCAGCTATTAGAAGACAGGACACATGTCTTTTGGTGCTTCTAAGGAGAAGATCCCAGTGCAACCCGGTGCCATGCAACCAGAAGAAGAAGAGGAGCAAGACAGTGATACTCTCTCATCCTCAGTGTCCGAATCAATGGAAGAATCAGACGGGGGGGAGGAATTCTTAGAGGAGGAAGTTTACATGATGGGGGTGTCTTCGACCCCGCCATCTGTAGAAAAGGTAATAGCTAGTGCTCAATAGCTTGAGTCTATGCTTTCCCCAGACCTCACTCCAAGTGAGAAAGATGAGTTCCTAGAAATGTTCAAAGATTTCCCTGACCTCTTTGCAACTAGCTACCACCACCTTCGCCATGTGACTGCCATAGAGACAAGATAGAGTTGAAGCCTGATGCGAAGCCTGTGGCTCAGAAGTATCAGAGATTAGGGCCCCTGCAAACCGATGCTTTGCGCTCAGAGTTGCAGAAGCTTGTAGAGGCTGGGTTTATTGTTCCGGTTCACAATACTGAATGGGTTTCACCCCAAAGAAAAACAACAAGTGGCGGGTCTGCATCGACTATAAGAAACTCAATGCAGCCACCAAGAGGGATCATCATCCTCTGCCCTTTCAAGACCTCATTCTTGAGAAGGTAAGTGGTCATGAGATGTATACTTTCTATGATGGTTACTCTGGGTTTTATCAAATCAGAATTGCCGAAGAAGATGTGCTTAAAACCACATTTGTTGCCACACCTTGGGGGACATTTGCATTCAAAGTAATGCCATTTGGCCTCACCAATGCTCCTGCTACCTTTCAAAGATTTATGCAGATGGTGTTTGCTCCTTATTTGGGGGATTTCTTGGACGTGTTTTTAGATGATTTCTGTATATTCTCGTCATGTAAGGAGCACGTCATGAAGGTTAGATTGGCCTTCCAAAGGGTCAATGATGCAAATGGCAGTCTCAACCCTGAGAAATGCACCATTGGAGCCACTCAAGGGAGGTTACTGGGACATATTGTCTCATCCGAGGGCGTCAAGCCTGACCCGAGAAGGTTGAAGCAATCGTCAAGCTCTCCCCACCTACAACCAAATGTCAGGTACGCTCATTTGTCAATCTAGCAGGATACTATCACCGCTTCATTGATCAATATGCTGCTTTGACATGACCCATGACTATGCTATTAAAAGATGGGGTTGATTTCTCTTGGGATGAGGATTGTGATCATGGGTTTGCACAAATCAAGAATGCTCTGGCTTCTACGCAATCTAGATTGGTCAAAGACTTTCTATATCAATCCTAGGTTTGGTGAGCACACTCTGGCAAGTATTCTTCTCCAGCAAGGGGAGGATCGGTTCATGTATCTCGTTCGATTTGCTTCTCGACAATTGCTCGACACTGAGCGACGCTATTCAGAGGCTGACAAGCATGCCTTGTCTTTGGTGTTTTGCATTGAGAAATTTAAGCATTATGTGGCTGGAAAGGCCTTCTTTACACTCACTAGCACTGGTCTTGCAAAGCAAGTTCTTCAATCACCAAATCCCATGGGCCGGTTGGCCAAATGGTTGGCAGTTCTACAAGAATATGATTTTTCTTTTAAAATTGTAAAAGGGGGTTGTTCCAACTTGAAGAATGCTTTGATTGATTTAGAGGAGTGCCTTGATGTAACCCTTGTAGCAGCCATAGAAGTTGGGGATCCATGGTATGGTGGTATCTACAAGTTTCTGACTACTTTCTCCTTTCCTTCAGAAAGTACCAGCTATGAGAAGATCCGCAGAGATAGTAGGCGTCACACCCTCCTTGATGGGGTGTTGTACCGTCAAGGCATGGATGGGGTACTAAGACGGGCCATTGATGCAGATGAAGTGCCTAAGGTATTGAAGCATTATCATGATGGATTTTGTGGAGGCCACTATGCCAGTGACTATACAGCTAAGAAGATTTTACATGCTGGATACTATTGGCCAACCTTGTTCAAGGATGTCACTTTGTATTGCAAAACCTGTGAACCATGCCAATTCTTTAGTAGGAAGGATTTGCGTCCTGGGCAACATCACCCAGTGATGTCCATCCATCCGTTTCAGAAGTGGGGAATAGATTTTGTCGGGCCCTTGCCCATGATTGCCCGCAAAAAGAAGTATCTTTTGGTAGCCACTCAGTATGTCACTAAGTGGGCTGAAGCTATCACCCTCCCCGCTGCAAATGGTAAGGTAGTTTCAAATTTCATATTTGAACGTATTTGCACAAGGTTTGGGACACCCATGGAGATTGTCTCTGACCATGGGAGTCCATTCTTAAATGAAGCAGTGGAGTTACTCATGGATCGCATGGGTATTGATCATCACACTTCTAGCATCTATTATCCAGCATCCATGGGTCAAACAGAGCGGACCAATGGCCTCCTTTGTAAAACCATGGGAAAAATGGCCACAGGGAACAGGAGCCAATGGGATCAGAAGGTCACTGAAGCCGTGTGGGCTTACAACATCACTCATAAAACATCTATAGGTCACACTCCTTTTGAGTTGGTGTATGGTACTGAGGCCGTTTTACCACTAGAGATAGAAATTCCAGCTTTGAGATTGGCACAAGAACAGAGGATGATAGAAGATGAACATGTAGAGGTCAGATTGGTAAAAATTGAGAAGTTAGATGAAACCCGACGCCTTGCACTACACCAAACAGAGGTCCAAAAGAATCGACAAAAGGCCCGCTTGGATGCTAAGATTCGCAAGGGATGGGAAAGACACTTTGCGGAGGGGGATGTTGTGCTATGCTTTGATAACAGATTGGACCACCAAATGGATAAGAAGTTTATGCCACTGTGGACTGGTCCATACAAAGTCATCAAGGAACGTAGCAATGGGTCTGTACAAGTTTAGGAGCTACTTGAACCATATGGCAAGAAGGTGATCAACAAGCGTTACCTCAAGCCTTTTCTTTGTGCGTGATGGACCCAGGCATGGAAATGCTGTGCATTCCATGCCTGGGGGGGGGAACTGTTATGGATAAAATTATCTAAGAAAAAAGGCATTAATATGTGTGTGTGTTTGTATATGTGGCAATAGTATAATAAAATATGGTGTGCATAGGGCCCAGGGTTGAGGTGGCAGGGCATGACCATGTGCCACCCTTCCATGTAAGAGGACCCATAAAGTGTGTTGTACATAATCCATGATAGTAATATTATAAAATGTAAGGTGGCATGGCTCCTCCATGTGCCACCCCTCCACCTAGGCTGCATTTAGTGAGATATGGCTCAAAGTCCATGGGAGAAGTAATATAAAATAGGTGGAGATGGATATTATATTGAGTTATTCCCTCCATATGGGATAGGCCCATGTGGGGGAGGTATAGAAGGTCAAAGAGAGCAAGTTAAATAATGGGGAAAGTAGGATGAGGTGGCAAGATTCCTTGTGCCAACCCTCCACTTGTCCTCCTAGAGGTTTGAACATATTATAAAATTGGGAAGAGACCAAGGGAGTATCATAGACTTGAGATATGGGGGCTTGATTTATGTGGAAAATTGAGGCAAAGGGTTGTCGCACACAATTGAGAGTGCGTAACCGCCTAGCCCACATGGGAGACTTTTCCACACACACCATGCATGTGGGAGGATATATTAATTGGGAGAGAACCCCTCTTTTGGCTATAAAAGGAGGGGGCTATTCCTTGATGGGACACGCTCATTCTTGTAAAGCCACCTAGCTAGTACTTTGATATTTCCCTCTCATCCTTTCTTTCAAATAAAGTATGGTCCTCTTCCCTTGATGTCTCCATCTCTACATTCCTCCTCCTATCATGTACATGCTTCTCTTCTCCCTCTCCTTTTCCCCTTGTGTCATAGTCTCCCTCTTCATTCCCTCTCCTTTTAATTCCTTTTCCCCTCCCATGATAACGTTTCGCCCTCACGATCTCCTTTCCTCTATGGCCCTCGAGCGTCGCCATGCTTAGCCTCTAGCCTCTAGTCTTGATTTCTTTTCCGGCTAATAGTGTGCATGTGTGCATGCCCGTGCATGCATGCATGCATGTGTGTGTGTGTGTGTGTGTGTGTGTGTGTGTGTGTGTGATATAAGATCACTTCTTCTAAGATCTTCCAAGATTTTGCAAGCTATAAATGTGGAGGTTAGGTTAAATAGTATATCCTCTAAAACTTTGAGCATAGATAGGTCTAACAATTGGGATAGCATCCAAGATCCATGAGGTGTGTTCGTTATTTCTTTTAAGAGGCAACCTTTCAAATTTGCTTTCTTAAAATTCCAATTGAATTTTCAAACCATTTGTAGGAAAGTTATGATGTAATGAACAAATATATAGAGTTTGAGAATATAGAATCAATAGCTAATGGAACTCCAAAGAGCAAAAAGAAGAGACCAAGCCCAATATATGGAGTCCGAGAACATAAAAAATCAAAGTTTAATGGTATTCATCGAGATTAGCAATCAATGTATGCATGAAAGCCTAGCATTAGAGTGCAAATGAGAAAGAGAGCAATAGAGAGAGAAAAACATTCCAAAATTCAAGAAAATGGAAGAATCATTGCAAAAAGAAAATGCCAACAATAGCATGCCAAAATGCCCCATTTGCACGTTGGAAGCTTATGGAAAATTTTTAGTATGAAACACCCTTTTGTATATTAACCTTTGGGTCTTAATTTACTTCCTTATGTATATATAAATCTATAAGTAATGGAATTAATAAAAACCCATCTGTTGAATTTATGTGATAGGGTTGCATATGATGAGTGAGCTCCCCAAGGCCAGTATTTGAATTGTCTTAATGCAAGTCCTATGCCTTCTATCTTTTGCTTATAGCACATGTGATGTGCCATTAAGTAGATTGAAGACATCGTCATTGTCTTCACCTTTCAACGTGTTTGTATGGAAAAGATGCATGATCATGTGTTTCGCCATTAGAATGGGATTATAGAGCTCATTTAGCATCTCTATGTCTATTTGGGATTTCCTAGCGACACATATTTTGTTCAGGATGGCAATGAAGGTTGTGTTGCTTTGTCGCATGGGTTTTTAAAGCTCGTAGTAACACACATATTCTTTCTAGACTGATGGTAGCATATTTTTAATGCTCGCAGTAACACACATTCTTTCTAAACCGATGGTAGCATAGCTAAGTTACTAGGTTTGCTAGAGAATATCCATGAGTCTTGGTAGGGCTTGCCTAGCACAAGTCAGTGAAAAGAAGCATGTCAACACCTCCGAATGGCTCTAAGTGGTTGTGCTTGATTTCATGCATACACATGTTTGTTGCAATGAATGTCCTTTGTGCTATTAGGGATACCTGATCTAGAATGAGCAATTGCGAGTTCTTGTATAATGTGGAGAGGTTATTCGGAGTTTCTAGTGCAAGACTTGTGTAGCTTGACATCATTAATGGTAGGTGCAAAGTTGAATGTATGGACATGCCTCCAATGTTATATGCTACTTTTCTAGTGTACGCTAGTAAGAGTACTTGTGAGAAGTTCAGATCGTTCCGAGTCTCCTTGTGTGAGTAGTGTCACAACAATGCTTGGAGCAACGTGAAAGTTTTCCTATCCCAGCATTTCCAGAGAGAATAGGTAAATGCGATGGGAAGGATTTATTCTTTTCTTTAGTAGCATGCTTCTACGATCAGTCTTTGTTCGTGGTTCATGACTCGAAATAGCACACAATATTTAGGGCTTAGTAACCTTTTGTGCATACTTGTAACTGTGTGAGTTGATTGTTTATGTTTTGGGGTAGTTCCATCTTTAGCCCAATGTCAAATTGCTCATGATGTTGCACTTTGTGCGTGTCTTCTCATGAGGCTATAGGAGATGCAGGATTTGTATGCAAGGGCACTATCGCTTTTATGAATTTATCTTTGTTAAGGCCAACAATGTCCTTGTTTTTGTTGTACTTGTCATGCCATGTAGGGAGTTCTGTGCATAATGAGTGCTCCTTCATACTGAAAGGCAAATACTGTTGGCAAAGTTCTTTGTCCTTTGCTTTGATGTAGTTATTGTAGCGTATGACCTTTTGTTGCCTTCTACATTTGCATTTGCTACTAGTTGATGTGAATTCACACGTGAATTGGGCCAGGCACATTGGCGGATGCTCGCTTGGACCGAAGTGTAAAAATTTTCAAGTCCTATGATTTTTCTCCTTCGAAAAGGCGCATGTCTTTACTATAGCCTACCCCCTAGGACAGGCCAAAAACTACATGCTTGAAGGCAATTGTACTGTTTTGCAAAGACTGGCAGCTGATAAGTTGACGCGAGCCTTATGAGCTTTGGTAGTTCCAATCCTGCAGCATTACGACGTGCTACAATGTTTCCTCTGCTTGGGCTCATAGCACACGTGATGAGCAGTGCGAGGTTGTGGTTGCGATGCAAATGAAGTCACATGTCCAATTGGTGAGGGAGCATTTACGGCTCCTTTCCTCACCTTCATTTTAATCCTAGCACCAGTGCTGCACTTGAAGTTGACTAGAAGCAACAAGTTCAAGAATCACCTCTGAAGAGGGGAGGCTGAGGGAAGCAAGCTTGTACTACCTACTAGTAGCAACCGGTGGTAAACTTTTTCAAGGTCTTCACCATTCACAGACTGCGCTTCAACCTACGCGTGTGCACTGACTCACTCTTGGCGCTAAGGTCCTGAAGACCTCATGATAAACAACAAATTGTAACCTTGTCCAAGTGTTGCCATCCCTAGATTTTTGGTGTCCCCCATGCCCCTTTTTCTCTCCCCTCCTCTCTCTCTCTCTTCTTCTTCTATCTCTCTTTCTTCTTCTTCTCTTTTTCAATTCGCTCTTTTATTAAAATCTCCATTTGAATTTTTATGCTTCCGCTAAGTTGTACTTGCTATTTGTATCCCTTAAAATCCTCTCCCCCTCTTCTCTCTCTCTCTCTCTCTCTCTCTCTCTCTTGTTGGAAGTAGTCTTCTTCTTCTTTCTCTTCACCCTTTTCTGTTGACCATCTCTCTCTCTCTCTCTCTCTCTCTCTCTCTCTCTCTCCCATCTTCTTCTTGAGTCGATGCCCGATATGGGTATGGCAGCTCTAGTCTAAGCACCCGTCGGTTTATAGAGTTTTAGCGTGGTGAGTTGGAGGCCTAGAGGTCGAAGGCAAGTCCCGCATGCCTTGGTCCGTGAGGGCCTTGGTATCTTCTCCGCTGTTTGGTGATATGTTCTGGAGAGGGTCCACACTTGAGGTGGCCCGGAACGGGGTAAGCGCCTAACAAAGCAAAGCCGGATCTCAAAACAAAAATAAAATAAAATTCATCTGGTGTACTCCCTTCTAATTGAGGAAGAAAAGACCTTGTAGGACTAGGAACAAGAGGCTAGGAAGGATGAAGGTGTGTACCCTTGAGAGAAGCAGCACGGTCATCCCTTCCATCGCCACTCGTCCTCAGCGACTACTCTTTCTCTGCAGCCTCGACCTCTTCTGGCGTAACCTCCATTACAACAAAAAACTCCTCTTCTTCCCCCCTCCCTTTCATCACTCCCCTTCCCTCGTCGTCCTCCTTCAACGTAGCTTGTCCCTCGCCCTCGCCCATTTCTTCCCCCTCGCTGGCCGCCTTGTGCGAGACCACGACGGCAGATTTTCCGTCGACTGCAACGATGCCGGTGTCGATTTCGTCGAGGCCTCCATCGATGCTCCTTTGAGCGACTTGGGCGAGAGCGTGCAGATACAGGAGTGCTTCGGTGAGCTGGCAGGCTCCGATGAGATGCTGAGTTCGGACAGATGCGATCTTCCGCTGATGGTGGTGCAGGTAAGAATACGGTGTGTGTGTGTGTGTGTGTGTGAGAGAGAGAGAGAGAGAGAGAGAGGGAGAGAGAGAAAGAGAAAGAGGGGGGAGGGGGAGAGGGAGAGAGAGGGCGGAGGGTAAGAGAGAGGGCGGAGGGTTAGAGAGAGGGCGGAGGGTTTTCTTTTGGTGGTGCGAGCGAGGAACAGGAGATTTAAGAAGAAGAAGAAGAAGGAGCGTGGCAGAGAGGGCGCATTCGCAGTAGGCTAGATAACATGTTGCTGTTGCGAACAGGTAACCAGATTTGTAGACGGGGGTCTCGCCCTCGGAATCAGCATCAACCATGTGCTCGCGGATGGGCACTCCCTGTGGCACTTCCTCGTGTCCTGGGGAGAAATCGCGAGGGGCATTCCTCTTTCAAGACCTCCAGTGCACGAGAGAACGCTGCTGAAGGTGGATAGCCCCTCGCCGGAACGAGCCAGAGCGCCCTTCGAGTTCGCAGAGGCCGAAGAGAACGAATCCGGAGAGATAGAAACAGTCCCGAGAGTGTTCCACTTCACTGCCGAGCGAATTCAAGACCTGAAGGCACAGGCAACGAGAGAAGGGCAACGACGTGCCTCCTCCTACGAAGCCATCTGCGCCCACATATGGAAGGGATTTGCGAGAGCGGCCACAGCAAATCCCGAGGAGAAGCTGCATCTGGTGGTGCTAGCGGACTGCAGGAAGCGTATGGAGCCTCCATTGCCGGATTCCTACTTCGGAAACGCAGTATACAACGTAAAGCTGGAGGTCAAAGCGGGGGATCTTGTCCAAGAAAGTTTAGCAGCGACAGCGGAGAGGATTCATGAGGCGATTCAACAATGCAGGGGCGAAGCAGTGAGGGATTTCATGCACTGGCTGGAGCTGAGGGACAATTACTATGGAAGCTTCAGGCTAGAGACGCAAGGGCTGGTGGCAACAAGCTCCCCCAGGTTCCCGGTATTCGATGTGGACTTTGGGTGGGGAAAGGCGATAGCTGCCAGGCCTGCGAGGTTTGGGGGTCTGGGAGAGCTCGTCTTCTTCCCCGGCCACCATAGCCAACAAGGTAGCGTGGATGTCTGCACCAAGCTTGCCTCTACCACCATGGCTTCTCTTCTGAATTGTCTTTGATCCACAATCTTGAGAGTACTCTCAGTTGTGATTTTTACATTTTCTTCTTACTTCGGCTGTGTCATTACAAACTCCAAGACAACTGTCTTCTGAATTGTCTTTGATCCACAATCTTGACAATACGCTCTGGTGTAATTTTTACACATTCTTCTTACTACATATGTTTGATTAGAGACAAAGCTTGTTAAAATCATGGGTTTGAAGGAGAATAGGAGACTCTTTTTCTTGAATGCTTCCAAGGAATTAAAAATTTTTGCAATAAGAATCACTCCTAGAGTCATTTAAAATCCAGCTTGAGTGCGAGGGGACATATGTCTCCCTTAATAAGTCCCTCCAAAGTTCATGGACACTAGGCAACATGGCTTTGAAGCACTCGCTTAGCCATTTAGAGACATCTGTCAAAGTAGTCTCACAAGCAGGTGCAATAAATCTTGGCCTATTTGGAGTTTTGTGAAACTTCCAAGCAGCACAAAGAAAAGGGATACTCGGATTGCAAACAAACCCAGAAGACTTACAAAAGCTTTGGTATTTTGAGATCAAATCCTTTTGAGAAACTAAGGTAGGAGCGTAAGTTCTGGCGGACGAGTTTACTTCTCTAAAAAGACATTCTAAGTAAAACTTTTTGTAAATAAAAAACAGAGTTATTGGAACATTTGTCCATATAAGAAATGATAAAATTCCTATGGAATTTTTGAAGAAGAGTTTCATCTTCTTTAGAAAGATGGTTACTTTGCTTTGAGCAATTAACTGGAGGGACTTCTTCTAGCTTCGAAGCAACTTTCTTTAAGATCTTCCCTTTCCATTCTGATAAAATATTTTGAACTCTTAAACATTCTTATATTTGCCACAGAACTCTCCTCGGGAAGTCCGCATGCTTATGACCACATTATCATTGTATGGATTAGCAGCGGGATTGCATGTCAACTTTGACAAATCCAAACAAACTTTAAGATTTCCTTATCGATAGCTTTTAAAAGTCAAGACTCTTTAAAAGAGTACAATCGAAATTTTGTGCCTTTCATGAAAAAGTCTCTAAAAAGTCTCTTAAGTTACTAGAAAGCAAAATTGAGGTATTAATTGTTGATAGCGGAAGTAAGAGAGGGACAGAGAGAGGAGTGCACACGATATAGCTACCTGTACACTAAGTGTATTGACAATGAACATGAAGATATACATGTCAACCCCTTAGGGTTAGGGTCACTGAATCCAAGGATGCAATGCGGCATGAGTGAGCCGATGCTGAAATGTCCTGAAGACTGATCTGCTGAAGGGAACTGAGCCCAAGGTATGCTCTATCTCAGAGGTGAAAGCATTAGTGCTGGATGCTGGAATGGAATCACCTGAAGAGCTGAATGCACTGGGGCATATATCTCTGCATGCGGCAAAAGATGTGAGTGCCTTGTGCTAAGGACTTACCTGCTGAATAACTACATGATCATAGGTGAACTCCTGCTCGATATCTACAGATGATGTGACAGTAGATGGAGTCAGATCCATGCATGAATGTGATGGCTATACATCACTAGAATCAGCCTATGCTGATGTAGATGGGACTGCCTCGTACTGAGGACATACCGTCAAATATGCCTCGTGCTGAGGGCTTACTATCGAATGTGCCTCATGCTGAGGGCTTACCAAGAAGTGTGTCTCATGCTGAGGGCTTATCGAGGAATGTGCATGATCAGAAACTGCGGGCTGATCCATGCTAACATCTGAGGCATCTGCAACTGCATCTGATCTATCAAGGCCAATGAGGCTAGAGTCTGCATCATAGACTGGTACATACCCTGTGGCAATGAATGGTCGAAGAAGGTTTTCTTTCCACTCACGGATCTCGTTCGGAGTCATGACTGGTGTATCATCAATGAAGTGATGTGGATAACTCCATGCTGTAGGCGGTTTGGTGCTCTGTGCAAGAGGCTTACCCATGTAACAACGAGAGTGTCTACCCATGAGAACATTGTAAAGGAGTTGCCACTAGGGGGCTTACGCTAAACTATCAGAACCAAGTCATGGCAGAAGAATTGCAATGTGCCAAGGATCAAGCTTGTTAATGAATGATGACAACTGTGTGTCGGGAGTAGCCAAGAGGCTATACAAGGCTGATGTATATGGGAAACCAATGCCAAAAATAGTCAACAATGCGTGACTTTACATGGGTGGCATGTGGGTGTGCAAGAAGTATGCGACAATCCTGAATCCGAGGAGAACTTTGCCAAGTGTCACGCTGGTGTCGTGAACTGCCAAATGCCAAGAGAACCGAACTCGTGTCAGATGTGTGAAAGTGACTACCGATGATAGATCCGATGGGACTAACGCCGGTGGGAACTAATCGGGTAATGTGGTAATGGCTGACTTGGCTTGATGGAGTTGGATCTCCTCTATGGTGATGCTAGTCTATAGCTAGACTACACGTCGATGCGATAAATGCAGCAAATGAATTTTATCTTGATTCATTTTAAGTGCTGGGTATGCTGCAAAGGATCAGGAGGTGGTTCCGATGATGAGGAATCAATGATGCTAGCATGTGGAAATCTCGAATGGCAGATCTGATGTGCTCAACGCGTAGAGCGCGAGCTAGCAATCATTTTTGCTTTTTACAGCTCTGCGAAATTCCCTTTGGATCAAAAGATACAGCCCCCGGAAGGATAGGCCAAACTTTGATCCCAAGAAGGCCAAAAATGATGATGTGGCCTAGAGAGTGATGTGGTAGACTGGTGATCACATGCAGAATACAACTGTGCCTATGAAGAGGCAACTGTGCATGTTTGGCACTCTGTGTGCTGAGGTGGCACATGGGTGATTGTGCTGCTGAGGTGTCCCCTGCTGATGTGGCAGGTTGACATGTCATTGCTAATTAGGCAGCTGAGGACTGTGCATGATGACATGGCACCTGTGGATAAGGCTACTATGTGGCATAAAAGTAATTGCCCCTCCTCACTCATGGTTAATTGAACCAAACCATGGTTAACTCTGTTTACTGATCTAAACTATGGCTAACCACAGTTAGCTTAACTAAACCATGGTGAATCCCTATCTTGCCATGTGTCCTCGTTTTGTGGAGGTAAAGAAACACCCTGTTGGTTTCCAAAAGATGAATTTATCATAGCATTTATCGTTAAGCCAATATACTCCCAAACTGGCGATTATAGTTAGGATTAGCCAAGGCCCTAAGGCCACTGTAAGAGCTTAATCAACCTAGAAGCACTAAAGAAAGAAAAAGAGAAGGAAAGTTACCAATATCAATATTAAAAATAAAAATAAACAAAAATAAAGCTGTCAATACCAAAGACAAGAAAATAGAAATGAACAGTTAAATAAACAAATGAGAGCAACTAAAACAAAACGCTAAAGCACACTTTTGTAAAAAACTAAAATAAAAATGACAATAAAAAAGTAAACTAAAAAAGAAATAAATTTAAAAACATGATTAAAAAATAAGAGAGAGAGAGAGATTAAGAAATAAAATAAAATAAAATATTAAACAAAAAGAAAAGAATTAAAATAATAATAAGAATAAATGAGAAGAATTTTAGTTGTTGGGGATTCTGCGCCCACGTAAGATAAAATGATATAGTTGAACAACTGATCACTACTTGGACGAAAATTCAAAGAATTTGCATGTTCGCTAAGGTGATAGAAAAATATACCTTTGTAAGACTAGAATAAGTCCAATCATACAAATTTAGATTTTTTGTTGTTCTAAAGACAAAAAATTTACACAGAAAATAAGAGAGAAAATGAAAGAGAAGAAAAAAGAGGTAAACAAAACCTTTTATGGAAAACAAAAGGAAGATATACTTAGTAAGCAAAGCAACACTTATGTCGTTCATCAGTGCCCAAGCATAAGCAGCTATATTGAGTTTCTAAAAACCCGTGGAGCCTCTTGGGCAAACCTTGTGCTCACTAAAATACGTCAAATAAACAAAAGAGAAAGAAAACAAGAAATAAAGAAGAAAGGAAGAAGGTGACTAAGCAAAAATAAACAAGCAAGTCAAGAAACAGAACCCTAAAAGGACAAACTCACTTGAATAAAAAAGAGTCAATTGTTACTGCTTATATTGTAAAAAGCTCATTTATATGTATTCATTTAATCCTTGAAAGGAATAGACGTTTGCATATCCCTTGAAAGGGCGCGCATATTAAAAATTCTTCAAAAGGGATAAAATTATGAATGAATCAAACCTCTAAAAGGACATAATCTATATATAACATATGCAATGACACGACATTATTACTTATCATCTCATCCATGGAATTGTGGTACTAAAGTAATGCTTACAATCTTTCCAATGTTTCCAATATCTTGATCATCTCCATCTTCTTTCCCATTTTTATTATTGTTAACAAGTTCCTTGCCTACCCTCCTAAATAGCATGTCATTGTACTCCTAGTATAGCAAGAAGCCAAAAGGTTATAGAGCAACAAAACCCAATTGGAAGTCAAAAGGTTAGTAGGACGCTACAAGAACAAGTAGTGTGCCAATGGCAAAGCTAACCAAAAAATGTAAGGTAGTGCACCAAATGGTCTAGAGGAATAACACATGAAAATTTACCCCCTTTTGTAAAAATCTTATCCCCATAGTAAAAAGCTTTTCCCCTTCGTAGAAATATTACTCCCCTTGGTAAAGAACTTACCCCCATTGTAAAAAGCATAACACCTTGGGGAATTGTAATTACTATAGAAGAGTAATATATTAGAAAAAAAGCATACTTTTTTGGATGCTCTTTAATATATTGAATTATGGTGTCTTGTGTTAACCTTGCTTCCTCCCCTTACTCTCTCTTATACCCCCTTTCTTGTTTTCTTCTGTTATCCCTCTCTTCCTCCTTTGCACACTTCCTCTCTTTGCTTCTACAATTGCTTATCCCTTTCATCTCTTTATCTCCCATACTTTATCACCACCTTTCCCCCTTTTTCTTTACCTTGTCCCCAAATGCACCGCTCCCCTTTCCCAAACCCCATGCACACCCCCTTACTCCCATCACCTCTCTTTTTTGTGTTTTGACTCTCATGCTCTTTTCATCTTGCTCTTCTCCCTTCCTCTCATAAAAATTCACCCCCTTCCTTCTAAAGTTGCCTCTTCTCACATGGAAATGAAATACATCTACTCCCACCACATTTTCAACAACTGTTTGCATGGTAGCCCATAGTTACCATAAGATTTAGAGACTTGATAGAGTGGGGAGAGGCTTCAATGGAAACGGTGCCTTGTAAGGAGTAAATGAGAATGATTTGGCATAATGCCAACTTCTATGGGTCTATGGTAGGGTATTTCTAATGAGATGGGTTCTCTATATCTAAAGCCTTGAAATTAGCATGCCTTGGTTTGCTCCTAGTAGCTTGTTGAACTGAGGCTAATTGTCCCATGGGTTGGGAGGTTCTATTGTATGTGGAGGGGATTATAATAGGTCGGTGATGGGGGTTTCTTCTCCCTCATGTTCAAATCAGCTACCTATCCCTCCCTGACCATTGCAACCACCCCTCTCCTACAAAAACTTATCATGCTCATCACTTGCAAGCCCCTTCACAACCCCCCCCCCAAACTTTTAGACCATGCCTCATTGAGTAGTCCGTCCTCAAAAGCTAGCATAGTAGATTCCTGTACCAACACCCTTTTTTTTAGTCTCCAAGGTGCAAGCCCCAACCAGAAAAACTACTTCCTTAAAGTTTAGCATATGCACTAAACTAAGGTAGTAGAGGAGTCCCCTTTCAACAAAGAAGGGACCCTAAAGGGGGAGTGTCATCGGGTTTATTGGGTATATTCACTTGCCCCTTCTAGGGGTCCAACTTTGTGTCAAAATAGAGGAGAAGTGAATCCCATTTCATTTTGACCTACTACTAAAGATCTAGATGATAAAAAATTGGCTTTGTTAGACATGGCAAGAACTATGACTAGCATATGGCCATAGGACCACTTTCCAGATTTCCTTTCTTAGAGATAAGGGAGGTAGTGATTTGACTAGAGCAAAGCAAGAGGCACATCCAAGTGATGCATTGGCCTCTCAATCAGTGTGTTTATATGTTGGCAATCTCAACATCCCCTTTAAAGGCCAGCACCTTAAGGTGGGTCGATAGCCAATGATGCTTTTGGTGAGGCATCACATGGATCTAGGATACTCTACTTATGAATCTTCAACAAAGTCCACGTGGTCATGAAAGAGTCATGAAAGCTAGTAAGGCCTTGTTTTTCACCCCCAATATTTGACATGATTTGGACAAGTGTGAGTTTGATGTGCATGATTGACACTAATGTTCTTACGGAGCTTTTGGGAGTACATTAACAATCCATATGCTCCCTTGGTTGCTCAGGTCGAGATTTGTTTTACCCTAAAAGGAAAAGGGTGTGGGGGTTGGCCTAACATCTATCAATGGTATCTAATCACTCTTTTGGATTCCACTTACTCGTCTCCACTTACAAGACCTTAGCTAAGGATTTGAGCTTGCGGCTGTATCCACACCTCCCAAACTTTATCCACAATACATAAAGTTTTGTTTAAGAGAGGAGCAAACTAGGCAATAATGTTGAGGCCAAAGGAACCAATAGGAAGAGATCATGCATAAAAGAGACTAGCAAAAGGAGATATGAGAGAGAGAGAGAGAGAGAGAGAGAGAGAGAGAGAGAGAGGAATAATGACTTGTTGCTTGCTTGGATGAATGTATATATATATAAAGTGGCACTCATAGTGAACATTCCAAATCCACAATGCTTAAGAATCCCCTAAGTAGAAGGTAGATGCCACATGTGCATGTGCAAATACAAAGTAGAGAATCAATCCTTTTAGGCATATCCAAGGTAGAGAACCTATGAGTGCATAAGTCATAAAATTTTATCATAGAATGCCACATAGGCATAGCCTAGGAAAAGGACCTATGAGTGTAATACGTGATTAAATTAGTTCATAGAATGCTGCATGACAAGTATGGAATGCCACAGTCTCAAATAAGATTCAAAATGATACATGAATGGATCTTTTGCCTCATCTTTGCATGATAGTACGCAAACAGAACACTTAACTCTGATTTTTTATGGGTACCTATGATTAAGAAGAACCTCTTGTCACTTTTAGCCATTGCTACAATTGTTGAGATATCGAGCTCCTTTTGTGATATGCCAGGGTGACCATTGTGCATTTATGTCACTGACTTGTTAGCTATAGATGCGGTTCGTACACACCGCCCATGAATAATAGCTGGATGACAGCTATCCTTATGTACTCTAGTTCGTGGATCAGTTAGTATAGATGCGGTTCGTACACCGCCCATGAATAATAGCTGGATGACAGCTATCCTTATGTACTCTAGTTCGTGGCTCAGTTAGTATGCAACCTTAGTTAGTTGAGTTTGATTTGAGACCCACATATAGGGTTCTTCTATTTCTTTGTATTAGAATTCTTTTGGCTTACACAACTAAGAAGAGAAAAACTGTTTTTAGCCTCCACCTTTGTGTGTATTCCCCTATTGTGTACGTGAGAAAGCTGCAAGTGAGACTCCTCTCCCACTATCTTCACATGGTATCAGAGCCTGGTTCATGGTAAGGAGCTCAAGAAAGCAAACCAAGTTCGTGGTGTCATGGTAAGAGGACCAATGTTGCTTTCCTTTTTCGAGTTTGGGAGCAAATCTCTGCAGGTAGCACAGCCGGAAAGTGTAAGAGTGCATTGTCTCAGATTGAGACATCCTTCGCGGTGTGGTGAGAGGGCAGTATATGCTGCGGGTGAGGGCCCTCGGTAACTGTATTTTTTTTATTCGAGGCTACTTCAGGGCTCGTTTTGGAGGTGGAAGTTCCCCGCAAGCACTGAGAAAAGGCCTTGTTTTTGTCATGCGACCACTGCTCTACAGGTCGGTGAAAAATTACCGCAAAAATTGCATCGTATGCCTGTGCGCAGAGATATTGGGTTACAAAATCATCCTTATTGCCTATTCATGCAAAATCGTCACTAGGAAGTGGCTGTGTGGTGAAATACCACTTTCGTCAGTTTTGCAGATTTGCCCTTGTGAGGCAGAAGCTGTGTTTTTTTGTCTGATTCTCTTTCACAGATTGTCACTGAAAAGCTTGACAAGAACAACCTCCAAGCATGGAAGTTTAGAATGACGAATTTCCTTATAGGAAAAGGCTATTGGGAGTTCATTATAGGAAATGAAGAAGAACCAGTTCTTCCTAATGTTCCCAATCAATAGGAAATACAGGCATTTAAAGGATGGCATGAGAGAGCCAGAAAAGTTATGTACTGGCTGTCTATCAGTATTTCAGATTCTATGATTGTGCATATTCAGGATGCAAGTATGCGAAAGGAGGCATGGGATACTTTGGCAAAAATGTACAGCACAAATATGCAAGCTAGGAAAATGCAGCTCAAGCAGGAGTTGCACAATGTGCAGAGAGAAAATATGAGCATCAATGACTACCACATGAAGGTGAAGAAAATTGTAGATGCACTTGGTTCCATTGGGTCGCCAGTGGAAGATGATGATTTAGTTTTTGTGACCTTGAATGGTCTAGGAAATGATTATGCACAGTTTCGGACATCCATTGCCGTCCGTGAAAAATTTCCTGATTTTGAGGAGTTGTTTGCTCTTCTAATTTCTGAAGAGCAGAGAAATGACGGTGCATCTTCTTCAGGAGGAAATTCAGAAGAAACTGTCTTCTACTCAAATGCTGGAAGAGATTGAGGCAGAGGTAGAGCAGGCCGATCTGGAGGTCATGGTAGAAATCAAAATATGCAGCAAACTCAAGAAAACCAGTCCTATGGAGGAGGACGTGGTAACTCTAGAGGCAAGGGGAGCCAAAGAGGTCGTGGTGGATGGCAGAGAGGCCAAAATGCAAACAGCAATGTTGAATGCTACTACTGTGGTAAAATGGGTCATATGGCTAAAGACTGCTATAAAAAGCAGAATGACATCATGAATGGAAAATTGTAGCAAGGGAATTATGCATCCTCTAGTAGATAGGGTGATGACAGAAATGAGCATCTATTTATGGTGGAGCACATGACCAATTCTGTGACAAGTGCAGAAGAAAGCAATGATGTGTGGTATGTTGACTCAGGTGCATCAAACCACATGATAGGTCATGCTGAATGGATGCAGGATGCAAGGAAAATGGAAAGACCAGGATTTGTGGAGACCGGTGATGATACTACACATCCTATTGTGCAGATTGGTAAAATTCCTTTGTCTATGCAGGATGGGAAAAAGAAATACCTGTCTGATGTATTTCATGTCCCGAATATCACTAAGAACCTGGTTTCTGTTGGTCAAATGGTTGAGCAAGGCTTGCAGGTTAGATTTAATCCTCATGGATGCTTTGTTGAGGATATGAAAAATAACGGTCGCTTGATAGCAAAAGGAAGGAAGAAGGATAGGATGTTTACGTTAGATGCGGACATGCCTAAATTGAGTGCAACAATGTTTGCACATGGGACCAGTGTAGTTGCAGATATTGATATTTGGCATAAACGCATTGGTCATGTTAATGTACAGCGACTTAAATCAATGCAGGCTCAAAATGTTGTTGCAGGGTTGCCTAAATTCAAGGTTGCAAAAATGCATAAGGTATGTGAAGTCTGTCAATTTGGAAAACAAGCAAGGAAACCATTTCCTAGACATGTTCAAGAGAGTAAGAAGCCATTGGAATTAATCCACTCTGATGTATGGACTACTAAAGCTGCATCTATTAGAGGCTGTCATTATTTTGTCACTTTTATTGATGACTACAGCAGAAAAGTTTGGGTGTATTTTATGAAAAAGAAAAGTGGTGTTTGGGCATTTCAAAGATTTTAAAGCTATGGTTGAAAAAGAAACAGGCCCGCAAATAAAATGCCTAAGGTCAGATGCAGGGGGAGAGTACCTCTCAAATGAGTTTGCAAGGTTCCTGCAGGAGCATGGCATAAAGCAGTAATATTCATGCAGTCATACCCCACAGCAAAATGGACTTGCAGAAAGAAAAAACATGCATATTGGAGAGCTATCTCGGGCCATGCTAAATGAAAAAGATCTCCCAGATTATTATTGGGCTGAAGCAGTTGCTACAGCAGTTTACATAATGAACAGGACTCCCATTGCAGCAATACATGGCATGACGCCAAAGGAGATGTATACTGGTAGGAAACTAGATATTTCTCATTTGAAAATTTTTGGTTGCATTGCCTATGTTCACGTGCCAGATGAGTTGAGGTCCAAGTTGGATCCAAAAACTGAAAAGTGCATCTTTATCGGTTATTCTCACAGAAAAGGTATAGATGCTATAACCCTTCTACTCGTAAGTTTATAGTGAGCAGAGATGTTGTTTTTGATGAGATGAGCAGCTGGTATAAACCAGTAAATGTGACTGATGATGTAAATGCACAAAATGGTAATGCTGCACAGATTTCACAGCAGTAATCACAAAATATTAGTGGATCTACAGTGTCCTCTAGCAGTGGTTCACATACTTTGCCATGGACAGGCATTTTGAGATCAGGAGAATCTCCTCAAAGCAATGTAGATAGTGGTATGCAGGTATCACGAAAAGGAAAAGAGAAGGTAGATCAGCCCATGTTTAATGTGAATGCAGGTCACTCTTATGTGGATGGTGAATCCAGTGGCTTAGAGCAAAGCATTGATGATGAGTTGGGTATTCCTTTTATTATTACACTTAGAGTAAGGAAGACTAGGGATGTTTTGAGAGCACCTGGAAGTGAGCCTATTTTGCATAGGTCTACCAGAGCTAGGTATCCTGTGGATAGGCTGAAATATGATGGATTTACAGCCATTCACTATGCCTATATGGTCAAAGTGATATAGGAACTAGAACCCACTTCTTTTGAGCAAGCCATGGGAAAAGAAAAATGGGAGAAAGCCATGGATGAAGAAATGGATGCCTTGGAAGCAAATGCTACATGGGAATTGGTGCCTTTGCCTAGAGACAAGAATGCAATTGGCTATAAGTGGGTTTATAAGGTGAAGCACAATGTAGATGGTTTTCTGAACAGATACAAGGCAAGATTAGTTGTCAAGGGGTATGCACAGACATATGGCATTGATTATGAAGAAACATTCAGTCTGGTTGCAAGGATGGTGACCGTAAGAGCAGTCATTGCTATGGCTGCATCAAAGGGATGGTCTTTACATCAGATGCATGTAAAGAATGCCTTCTTGCATGGTGATTTGCAAGAAGAGGTCTTTATGGAGCAGCCACCAGGTTATGTTCATGCTGTTCATCCTAAGTTTGTTTGTAGGTTGAAGAAAGCCTTGTATGGCTTGAAGCAAGCACCTAGAGCATGGTCTGACAAGATAGGACAATATCTTGTCACTATTGGCTTTCAGATTTCCAAGGCAGATTTCTCACTTTATGTGAGAAAAACAGAGAAAGGTATTATGCTGCTTGTCATTTATGTTGATGATTTGATCATCACAGGTGATAGTGATGAAGATATCCTTTATGTGAAAATGCTATTGAAGCAGAAGTTTGAGATGAAGGATTTGGGAGAGCTGCGTTATTTCTTGGGCATTGAGGTGATTAGATCACCAAGTGGGATATGGCTCTTGTAGAGGCAGTATGGATTGGACATGCTGTCCAAGTATGGGATGACAGGTTGTAAGCCTATTTCAGTTCCTTTGGAGCAAAATGTGAAGCTGAGTGCAGATGTAGGTGAGCTTCCGGAAGACCCTACTATGTACAAACGCATAGTAGGAAGTTTGATTTATATAACTATTATTAGGCCAGATTTGAGCTATGATCTTGGATTGGTAAGTCAGTTTATGCAAGCTCCAAGGAAACCACATTTGGATGCGGCTACACGCATACTCAGGTATGTGAAGTCCACATTGCAGTATGGACTATTTTATGAGGCTGGGGTTCAAATACAGTTGCATGGATACACTGATGCTGATTGGGCTGGTAGTATTTCTGATAGACGATTTGCCAGTGGATATGTGTTCTCTTTTGGGAGTGCTGCAGTCGCTTGGAGCAACAAGAAACAGCCTATAGTTGCCTTATCGAGTACAGAGGCTGAGTATAGGGGTGCAACAATGGCTGCATGTGAGGTAGCTTAGTTGCATAAGCTACTTTATGATATGCATTAGTCTACAGATGGGCCAGTTGTCATTTATTGTGGCAACATGAGCAGTATACACTTGGTAAATAACCCAGTCTATCATGCTAGAACAAAGCACATTGAGGTGCATTATCACTATGTGCGGGAGAAGGTTTTACTAGGTCTTATTGATCTAGTTTATGTCAGCACAGAGGATCAGGTAGCTAACATATTCACGAAGGCATTGGGTGCAGAGAAGCTGCGCAAGTTCAGAGACCTGGTTGGTGTGCAGGAATTGGGATTGAGCTCGAGGGGGAGTGTTGAGATATCGAGCTCCCCACTCATGATATGCCAGGGTGACCGTTGTGCATTTATGTCACCAACTTGTTAGCTACAGATGCGATTGGTACACCGCCCATGAATAATAGCTAGATGATAGCTATCCTTATGTACTCTAGTTCGTGGCTCAGTTAGTATGCCACATTAGTTAGCTGAGTTTGGTTTGAGGCCCACATATAAGTTTCTTCTATTTCTCTATACTAGAGTTCTTTTCTCTTACACAACTAAGAAGAGGAAAACTGTTTTCAGCCTCCACCTTTGTGTGTATTCCCCCACTGTGTATGTGAGAAAGCCGCAAGTGAGACTCCTTCCTTCTCTCCTACTATCTTCACAACAATTGGTCTAGTTGTTAAGTTTGTTGATGACAGATGCATGGTTTGACATTTGGGATGGGGACATCATTGGCACTTCAAGTAGATGCATTACTATGAGAGAGTTGCAAATGATCATTTGTCAATTGCTACTACTTTAGAGATGGTAGGTGCAAACCTTTGGCATGTCTTCATTTGGCCATCTAACTTTTTGTAGTTTGTTGTGTTTGCATAGGCATGGTATGGTGTCTGAGATGCCACATGTGCATGATCCTAGTCATCACGTTTGCAAGGGGTGTATCTTAGGAAAAATGTGTTGGGAATCATTCTAAAAAGGTGCATTAGCTAGAGCTATTAGAAAATTATTGCTTATTCATAGTGATGTATGTGGTCCCATGAGGACACAATTTATTGAGGGATAGCTCTACTTTGTAATTTTTATTGATGATTATACTAGATTCACATGCGTATATCCAATGAAAACCATTTAAAGCAAATATTTTCTTGCTTAGCCTTTTCATAGTACTCTCTTTTCAAAAGAGGATATACTCTTGTTTGGAGTTTCTTGGGTTGTGCTAAAGGAGCTCACTTCCTTAATTGTAACTATGTGACATTTATTTTTCTGAGGGCTACCATTCAATTCGTCTTTGAGCTCCTCATCCTTCTTGTTATCTCTTATGTGAGCTCCTTTGAAAGGGAACTCCTTCCAAGTAGTGCACTCTCTCTAGAACCCTCCCTCATGCCTAATACCTACCATGTGGGTCCTTCATAAGGTGCCATGTGTCCTTTAATGGACCCTTCCCTAAAGTTCTATTAAGGGCATCCCACTAAATCATGCCTAGGTCTAGAAACACACCCTAACCCTTTAGTACACACATGCAAGCATTGTCTAGGCCTCTTGGGTTCTTGCCTCACCATAATCAAACCACAGGGTTTTACAATTATGATTGATATATTAAATTTTCTCATGGAAAACATTCAACTTGATGGAGGACACAAAGAGGAGGAGCTAGGTTTTGTAGTTGGATGGAAAATGAATAGGGAGCCTTCATATATGCTTTAAAAGGGAATATAAAATTGGAATTAGAGCCTCACTTTAGAATCATAGTGAAGGAAGATGAGTTCCAGGATAGATGATCCTAATCAAAGAGAATACCAACTATGGCCATACTTCTAGGAGCTTAAGATAAAGGAGAACATGATTTTGCACTTTTGGGTAGAGAACAAATAATCCACCACTTAAAAAGTCATTTTTTTCCAGACCAAATAAATCTTTGAAGTCCAAAATTTTGAAAAGTAATCCAAAAAAGAGATAGGATAGAAGTGAGAAACTAGTTTCCAATCTTCCAACTTTGCTAGCCTCCTCTCCTTCCTCCATCATGAATCAAAGAGAAGGTGTAGAGTCAACTTGATTGCATAATTGTCATGTTCCTTGTTTGAAGATTGTGTTCCCTATGTGAAGAGAAATCCTAAATCAATAAGGTTTCAAAACAAGTGAAGAATTTCATCTATAGGCTAGTTTAAACCAAGTGAAGCATTTAGTGGTTCAAAAATTTCACATTAGCTTTTTGCTAGTTCTTTTGGCCTATAGGAAGTAATGCAAAGAAGAGCTACACCAAGTATATAAATCTACTTGAGGAATAAGCGTAAAGATTTTTATGGAATAAGGGAAGATTGAAGAGAACCAACTCTTGCCATTTAGAGGCACCTCCATATCACATAGAAGATTAGAAAGAAAGAAAGCCACATCATACAAGATTGTAATGTTGTTTTGAAAGAGAAAGTCACTTCATACAATCTCTTTAATAGCCCTCTTCCTCTACTAATATCCCCTTGCTAGATCCCCACCTCTTTGACTTTAAAGAAGGGGAACATCCATGGGAAATCAAAATCAAGAGGACTAGAGATCTAAATTCAGCAGACCAACTTTGGAGAGCAGGATTGAAGAGTCAATTTGCCAAAGAGGAGTGAATCGTTGAAATCCAAGACCTTAAAAAACTAAAAGGGAAGCAGATGTCACCTTGTCCTTTCTTAGATAAAGATTTTGCTTTATGAGTTCCAAAACAAACTCATTTCATGCTTATGAATCTAGAGTGAGAAAGTTACTCACTGAAAGGGTGACGAAAGGAAAGGTGAATGGTGTTCAAGAGGATTCACATGAGGAGTCTTTTTGCTTAATAATATAATTTAGAAAAAGAATTACGGTGCTTGGACACATTATATCCAAAGAAGGGACCCGTATGGATCCCAAAAAGGTAAGGGCCATATTGGAATGGCGACATCCTACAAACCTATAAGGATAAGATATATTCTTATGTTTGTCTAGATTTTATAGAAAATTCATCTAGTAGTATGCTAAGAAATCTATTTTGATAATGGATCAGCTTAAGGGGAAGGGAAGTACCTTGAAAAGTTAAAAGTAACTATAGCTGTAGCTCCTATCTAAAAGGTAGTGGATCCCAATAAATGATTCATGGTATAAATAGATGCCAATGACTTTTCTATTGGGGCAGTAAGGTTCGACCAGTAGCTTTTGAAAGCAAAAACTTAGACCACACTCAATAGAATTACTCTACATATGAGAAGAGACTATATGCTATAGTTATGTGTGCGTGCGTGCATGTGTGTGTGTTTGTGTGCGTGTGTGTGTGTGTGTGTGTGAGAGAGAGAGAGAGAGAGAGAGAGAGAGAGAGCACGTGTGTGCATGCATGTACATATGTATGTACGTACATATGTATGTATGTATGTATGTATGCATGCATGCATGCATATGTGTAAGTATTAGGATGGTGTGATCACTCCTACAATGGTGAGCCACACATTCAATCTTGACTATTGAACACACAAAAATAGAAAAACAAGAAGAGATCTAGTGAAAGGGAAGTTGGCCAAAGTCTCTTAGCTAGCTCTCACAAATGGCAAGTTATAGTGACAATGAAATGAGGTAAGGCCGCACTTATTTTTTTTCACCCAACAGGTATCATGTATTATTTCTATGTATACCATTTGAAAAAATATGCTAGCTACCATATACCAAGTGTAGGGATTTCATTCATATTTTTAATGTGTCATCATATGCATCATTTTTTATCCCAAATAATGTTAGACTAATGTAATAATATCGATGATAGGGAACAAAATACTAGCAAATTGGCTACTTTTATTAATGAAAGTGGCCCCATTGTTAGCCAATAGCAGGCTATTATTAGTTGTAGAAGGCATAGTACCAAGAGTAGTATGCCTATTATTGATGGTAGAGAGAATATTAATGCCAAAGATAGGATTAATATTAGTAACTTAGTAGGCCTATTACCAATAGCTAGTGGTAATATTTTTTGCTTTCCATTTCTTGTTTCATACATACAAAATGCTTGTGAGAGTCATAAGAAATTTTTATTAGGCAAGAGTGTATGCCATAGCTCCTATACCTAGCATCCTAGGGTAAGGTGGGCCATAATTGAGATGTGAAAATCTAAGAGAGGGAGAGGGTGAGAGAGTGAGTATCCCATTATACAGTGGCTTCCCCCCCCACAAAATTAGAAAAATAATTCATGACTACATCTCCTCCAATTCCTTTCCTCTCCTCTTACATAAACTTCTTCCCCTTTGGGTAGACAGTAGGTCATCACACTAGGTGATGACCCACTGTATCACCTCGTGTCTTGTACCCTACTAGGGGAAAGGCAGGTACACACACACGCGCATGCATGTACACACACACACACACACACACACTTTGGTTTGGAAATCTCTCATGATGACAAAATGCTTTTCAAAACTTTTGAAAGCCACTGCACGCTTGTGCAAAACCCTATCATAATTTTGTTGCAGGGTCTTGTGCTTAACTTTTCAAAATTCCAAAAAAGTGGTTCTATATAACAAGTTCCAGTGTGGCTGCTGCAACTTGCTCCACTATGGCTACTCTCCGCATCCTTCCTGGCCGAGAGAGCTGCCTCTTTGTCTTCTCCATTGTGGCTATTCTTTGCCCTATCCTTCTTGGCCTTGCTGCTCTCTTGCAGCTCCTGCATCATTGCTTTGGTTTCTACATTCACCCTTTTTAGTTCCTCCATCATTTGGTCTTTTTCAATGCTCAATGCATTCTACATGTTGTAGAGCCATTTTGTAAAGAGCCTCCTTTTTGGATCCCTGATCTGCAAGATGCTTTTGCATCATTGCTCTCCACGATGTCCCCATCTCTTCTTATGTCTTCAAGCCTATCCCGGAGCTCCTTGATGTGCTTCTCTGCTTCTTCTCTTCTCTTCCTTTCCATGTCGACCATTTTTGTAGCGGCCTTAGCTTGCTCTTGTGCCTGCAAGGCCCTTGGTTTTACCTCCTCTACCTTGCTTCTGCCTCCTCTACCTTGGATTTTGCACTCATCATGAGAATTTTCTCATGTAGTGTTACCTTTGTTGCATTAGTGGCTTTCTCTTGTAGAACAGTCACCTTCCGAGACATCTTCTTATCATATTTTGCTAAAAAAGTCCCTTTGAGGATAGATGCCATCAAGTGCATTGCAACTCCAGTGCACTGAGATAACAAGCCATCCATGCAATTCTTCAAGTGGGTTACCATGCTCTTGGAGATCACCCTTGAGAAAGAGGCATCACATCCTTTCAATTGCTCCACTACTGCTACTTGAACCTACCAGAAATTCATGGTTCCTCTCGTATCAAGAAAGAAGTGCATTATCTTCTTCAGCACATCCTGGAGGTCTCTTGGCAAGCTAGAAAGCTTGACTCCACCATATTTACTCATTTGAGCCATGGGGTATACATCTAGAATATCTTGTCTCTTCCACTGCTTCTCCAAGAAGTGTGCTTTCAAATCGCCTCCAGGGATGCCTTGCACATTTCAATCATGCTTTCAATGGAATATTTTTCTCTCCTTCGCGTTCACCTCCTGTACTAACTTGGTAAAGTTGGTGAGAGCATCCAAATTGGGCTTTAAAAGAGTGAGTCAAGAGCTCCCATATGTCACGATTTCAAGATCGGGGGAGGAGAGGCTCTTGCACTATGCTGTAGAGGGGAAGCTTTCAGGATTATGCAAAGGGGGAGGAAGAATATGTAAGGAGCTCCCGGACTGTGTAATGGGGGAGGAAAGATTATGTGAGGAGATTTTAAACTGTGTAGACATGTTTTGGAGCTTGGTGTGTCTAGGGGCATCCATTATGAGAGGGAGTAGAAGTTGCAATCCAAGTGCAAGGGAGAAAGAAACGGTCGAGAGGGATAGAAGATGAAACAGTGACAGAAATGGAATAGTGGAGGTTTAAGTTTGCAATATGAGTGCAAGGGCGAGAAAAATGGTCGAGAGGGATAGAAGATGAAATAGTGAAGGCAATGGAATAGTGGAAGGCTTAAGTTTTTAGCCCAACTGCAAGGGAGAAGGAAACGGTCGAGATGGATATCAGACAAAATAGTGAAGGGAATGGAACTATCAAGGTGAAAGCCACCGCAGTGGTTGGATCGAATTTTGATTAACTCAAGGTGGCAGTACTACCTGGCATGGTAATGAGTGATTAGAGGTGATTATGCTTCAAGATTTACATCCGTGGGAATTACTACCACCTTTCGCCAGTGGTGGCAGCTAAGATTCCACCAAGGTGGCATCTAAGATAACTAGCCATGTGTTTGTGGTGGTGGCTAAGATTCCCCTGGGCTGGCAGTTAATTACCAACCACCACAGTGGCCCACAGTTGCTCACCTACTAGTTACCACCACCATGCTAGTCTCCACCACTGGGCTTGCATGACCAGTAAAGTGCAGTTAATTACCAGCCATAGGGCTTGCATGCTCAGTAGAGTGCATGGTAATGAGTCATTAGAGGTGATTACACTTCATGATTAATGTTTGTGACAATTACTACCACCTTCCATCGATGGTTGCAATCGGTGGTGGTGGCTGTGAGGTGGCATCTAAGATTACCATACACATCTGTGGTGGTGGCTAAGATTCCAACGGGCTGGCAAATAATTACTAGTCACGGCAGTGGCCTGCAATTACTCACCTTCTAGTTGCCACCACTGGGCTTGTATGATCAGTAGAGTGCAGTTAATTACCAATCATCGAGGTTGAATGCTCAGTAGAGTGATGTTAATTACCAATTAATTACCAGTTAATTACTTGGATGGTGGCGTCTACTTCATGATTACCAACCACATTGTAATTAAATGCCAGTGCCTTTGGTGGTAAGGTGGCATCTGGGGTGACACCTAAGATTCCATCAGGTTGGTAGTTAATTACTAGCTACCATACGGTGGCCTCTATAACAATTAGAATGGCTCATGATTAAATTTGGATGGCACCCTCCTTAAATTTTGATTAATTAAGGCAGTGGTTTATAATGACTCATGATTATTTTGATGGCACACCGGGCCTTCAAGAGAAGAAGAAGATGATCCTCGGTGGCTCGGAATTTGATTAATCTAAGGACTGTGGCATTTTGCATTTGGCTACTTTTTTTTAAAATGGCTCATGATTATTTGGAGTGCACCCTCTCAGGATTTTGATTAATTAAGGCACTAGTTTAAAATGGCTCATGATTATTTGGATGGCACACTGGGCCTTTGGGTGAAAAGGGAGAAGAAGAGGATGATCCTTGGTGGCTTGAACTTTGTAATATATAAGGTCCATTTTGTTGGCTACTTTTCTCTCATCCGCCCCTGCTTTGCCACTTTGCTCCATGCACCCTCCTCTAGCTGTCTTCCTCCCCTTCTCTACTTTGCTCCATGCTCCTCCTCCAACTCTCATCCATTCATCTTCTCCCCTGCTCATCTGCTCCACTACTCACCCACTCTTTTCACCATGCTTGTTACTACCATCACCCCTCGATGCAACATGATCCCAATCTTTTCTACCTTCTCATATAAGTTCATTGTGTTGCACTCGTTAGGACTTGAAATGTTCACTCTTGTGGAATCTCTTTGTTCCCTTGGTCGATTTCCCCCACATCTGCATGTCACCACCTTGGATGGAATGCACACCTTTGGCCTCGATATGGCTGTGCTATATGGATTCATTGGAGATGTTGAAAAAGGGCTAAGGATTTTTACAGCAGAGTACTCTCATCTTGTAGGGGGGGCCGTAGTCTAGGTCCTGCATTTGTGTAATGTGCTCCATCGTCTCCTACATAGGCTCCCCAAAAAATTCGAATACAACAAGCTACATTGGCAGCAATACTGAGTTGTACAAATATCCTCTTGCTATTAGCACAATCGACAAATTGAGCCATACAAATATCTTCTTGCTCAATGAGGCTCATAACCACTCAGCAATGGCTGGATGTAATCTTTTGGTCTCTAAGGATCTCAATGATCTTTTGGCTCACTGGATGTAATCTTTTGGTCTCTAAGGCTCTCAGCAATTGCTGAGTTTTTACAAATGTAATCTCTTTAGCTCAATTTGAGGATCTCAGTATAAATTGCTGTTAATTTTTATATAAACCACTCAATAATGGCTGAATGGTTATGCTCGCTAGATGAAATATTTTGGCCTCTAAGGCTCTCAGGAATTGCTGAGTTTTTATAAACGTAAGATCTTCTAGTCAATTTTTTCTCTTAGTATAAATTGTTGTTAATTTTTCTATAACCTATTATTGGATGTAGATGTAATCTCTTTTGCTCAATTTTTACTCGATGAATTGAAGGTGATTATTTGGATGGCCCGACTAGGCCTCCAGCCACTGTGGTGGCTCAGAATACTTTTGCCCTCATTTAGAATTTGTTGTAACAAGGACTAAAATACCAATAAAGTAGGACTATATTTTCCTTGGTTTAGGACCAAAATAGCACTAAAATAGCTCCAACAACCCACCACTGTGGTTGCATGGAGATACATCTAAGAAAATACAATTAAACTTTTTTAAAATGCAATTGGCAATATGTCCCCTTTAGGGGCAAGGGCCATATCGACATGCATTATACAATATCCAGGATGCCACTGGATAGATATGGCTTGTCAATATGGCCCTTGCCCCTAAATAGGACCCCTCAAGGGGCATATTGACAATTCCATTTTCCTTGGTTGCACAAGGAAATACATTTTCCTTGCCAGCACAGTGGTCATCATAGATCTCCTTAATATATAAAAAAAAGGTAACTCCATCACTCCAAAAAATACTGCGGTGGTGACTCCAAGCCAACCTTTTTCCTAATCTACATGGGCGCACTGCTCAGTGACAGGTGGCAAAGCTACTGCAAAAGGTTGGGCAATGACAGGTGGTAGGCTAGAGACTGCGATGCATGAAACATAACAAACTTTTGTGGTGTTCAAAATGATAGATTGAGTCTCATTATTATGCCAAGAACTAGCACGGTGGTTGCTCCAAGCTAACCTTGCATTTTCATGATCTACATAGGGGTGTTACCTGGTGACAAGTGGCAAAGGCTGTGAGATGATAGGTGGCAAATTTGTGGCAAAAGGCTATGTGATGAAAGGTGGTCAAGCCAGAGATTGTGCTCCACAAAGCAGTGCAAAGATACATGTAGTCAGGCCAAAGACTGCACTACGCAAAGCAAGGAAGAGCTGCCGTGCATTGATCTCTACGATGTTAAGAATAAAGAGATTGCGTCTCATCATTATGTAGTGTAGCATCATGATGTCGGAAAATTTTTGACAAGGGAATGGTCCCACGCCAAATTCAAAATATCACCCAAGAGTGCGTCGTGATGCATTGGCCTCAAAAATGGTTTCGTGATTGGCTACACCCAAGCAAACGTTGACCATCAAGCTATAGGGGTGGTAGATTACACCACAAGGAAGTACCATGGTGGCATCCCCTTCGATGTGATCTGGCTCCCCTCTCTTATCAAGCCGGCCCATGCTATGTAGTTTCTTACAAGAGTGGAGGAAACTGACCACCCCAACAACATCACACCATCTTGTTAGCTTGCCTACATTAACCAGAGTCCACTAATTGGTCTATGTTCTTAAGAAAGGCCCTCCACAATTTCAACACACATCATGATTTCAGGATTGGAAGCCCGATGATACTTATGCTAATATCTATCACATTGGGGGTAAAAATAACTTCCCTAATGGAGCATTTGGCAAGAGGAAAAGAGTGTGGTTCATTGGACCCCATCGTACCACGTCCAAGCGCTAGCCACATGTCTTGGGGGATGCACTACTAAGAAACCCTATGTATTACGTGCGTTCAAGGGGTATTTAGAAAACCCCTCCACTTAATTATCCCCCTCAATAAATCGACCCCTCTTTACTTATAAACTAACTGATGTTTTTCTAAATATGATTAAAAAACCCGTGCTGTTATTTTAATCCTATTAAACTTTTTCTGAAAGTTGAATGAAAATACCCCTGCATTTGAATGCACGTGGTACACTAAATTTGTTTGAGGTGAACCCCCGAGCCACACATCCATGAACTATAGCTGCAACAAAGCTAATGCCACAGAAGATGTATCGAAAAGGCCATAGAGGAGGCTAAAGCAGAAAGGCCTATAAAGAAAATCTAGAGAAACATCTCAAGGACAAGACTGACAAAGAGGTTGCATGCCTATGAGCAGTACAAGCTAAGCAACCATAGCGAGAGAAGGAGCGTGTGAAAGAAAAGGGAAAGGAGGTAGTAGATGCATAAGAAACTGACTGGCACTAAGAGCTGTAAAATCTCTCAGAGTTGCATGATGAGGCACAATGTGAGACCAATAAGCGGGATTGAACCAGCTGAGGATCGCCACACTTATGGAATCCCTTTAGAATATCCTACAGCAATAGCATTCCTCTCCAACCTGATAGAATAGCATTCCTCTCGAACCCTACCTATAGGTCCTTCTACTACTCAACAACCAAGTGGTACAACCACACTCCCCAACCCTCGGCCCAATCTGTCCCCTCCTTCCAAGTCAATTGGTCCAAAGCCTCAAGAATCGTTTGCATTTTGTGCCTCAATTTTGCTGATGAATTAAGGAATCCTATGTAGCAATGTCGAACGAGGAGTTCCATCAACCTGAACGAATGGAAGAAAAGGTTATGATGGACATGATCCAGTATTAGCAAGTGGCCTTCAACATATTCCAATGGCGGCATGAAGCGTAGGCTGCCACATTCAGCCATGGCATCATGTCCAATCTCCACTGCATAAAAGCAAAGAGTCTCCCACAATATCCAAATCTTTGCCCTTCATGATACTCTCTGCTTGGAGCGGAACAACAATTGGCAAGCTATGTCAACATGAAGAATTTTTATAGCAAGGTCCATGTCAAGAGAATTCCCCCCTCAACTTGCCACAGGCAGAGGAGTTCAGCAACAATTCTCGCTACCTTGTCAGACATGCACTTGGTCCATGCATGGTGGAGATCACTTTCACACAATACTATGCCACATCACACAAACCACTACCTCCAACTTGATCTCACCGCACCACTTCCCCTCAATGCACTCCATGCCCTAATGCGCCATCTTGATCTTTTTTGCCATCCCATCTTAGAAATGGCCTTTTTCCACAACCTAGACTTGGCCTTAGAACAACCAACTGATATTTGCAACTTAACCTCCACCCCATCATAGCCAATTTTCAAGCTTGGTGTAGGGTACTTCAAGAGCATTCCACAAACACAAAGATATTTTGCAATTATCAAAGGATGAGATCTTGAGACCCTATGCTTGTGACCCCAATTCCTTGGTCAAAAACCTTTAGTGGTGGCTGCAAACCCTAGGTCATCAACATGCTACCCAAACTTGTGAGCATCTACTTTACAATAATGTCCAACAATATCATCCCACTCACATTATAATTTTATAGAATCGTATTCTAGAGGCCATGTGAGCTATGCTGCAATTCGGGATATGAGTCATCTGGCCTACCCGAAAGAAGAAAATGATACTGCCCTTGCCATTTTTGCCACTATTACAGCTCTTGCCCCTCAAGATTTCCCATGTCCTAGTTCCTCCAACCCCCATTTCTCCCCAATTCCCCCACCAACCACCCACCACAATCCTCCCATGCCACTCACACACATGCACATCCACCATTGCTAGGAACTTCCTCTCACATCGCCAACACCACACTTTCATCCACTTCACAAAACACCATGGAAGCATGCACTCAGGAATGGGAAATGCTATTTGAGCTGCCCAAAACTACTGATATGCTAGTGGATACAAATTTGTTGAAAAATTTCTTAGACTTGCTCACCTCACTACAAAAGTACCTCTCAGCCTAGCTCCGTGATATATACTAATGACTCTTGCAAAAGCCATCCCTGTGCCATGCTTGCTTTCGGTCTTGCTCTCTCCTTACAAATCCCTTCAAAGTTTTCATAGACTGCTCGAGAAAAAACATCCACCGACTATGAACGGTACCTGCAATAGCCACCTCATCAATTATGTGCACAAGCAAGTGCATTTGAGTTGTCATAATGCTCGAGGAAAAGTACTTCTCAAGCAAGCATACGGCTTCGATGGAGTTTGTGAAGATAGTGGGAGAGAGGGAAGGAGTCTCACTTGCAGCTTTCTCACATGCACAATGGGGGAATACACACAAAGGTGGAGGCTGAAAACAGTTTTCCTCTTCTTAGTTGTGTAAGCCAAAAGAACTCTAGTACAAAGAAAATAAAAGAACCCTATATGTGGGTCTCAAACCAAACTCAACTAACTAAGGTGGCATACTAACTGAGCCACAAACTAGAGTAGATAAGGATAGCTGTCATCTAGCTATTATTCGTGGGCGGTGTACCAACCGCATCTCCAGCTAACAAGTCGGTGACATAAATACACAACGATCACCCTGGCATATCGCGAGTGGAGCTCGATATCTCAACACTCCCCCTCGAGCTCAATCCCAATTCCTGCACACCAAGCAGGTCTCTGAACTTGCACAGCTTCTCTATGCCCAATGCCTTCGTGAATATGTCAGCTACCTGATCCTCTGTGCTGACATAAACTAGATCAATAAGACCTAGTAAAACCTTCTCCTGCACATAGTGATAATGCACCTCAATGTGCTTTGTTCTAGCATGATAGACTGGGTTATTTGCCAAGTGTATACTGCTCATGTTGTCACAATAAATGACAACTGACCCATTTGTAGACTGATGCATATCATAGAGTAGCTTATGCAACCAAGCTACCTCACATGCAGCCATTGCTGCACCCCTGTACTCAGCCTCTGTGCTCGATAAGGCAACTGTAGGCTGTTTCTTGCTGCTCCAAGTGACTGCAGCACTCCCAAAAGAGAACACATATCCACTGGTAGATCGTCTATCAGAAATACTACCAGCCCAATCAGCATCAGTGTATCCATGCAACTGTATCTGAACCCCAGCCTCATAAAATAGTCCATACTGCAATGTGGACTTCACATACCTGAGTATGCGTCTAGCCGCATCCAAATGCGGTTTCCTTGGAGCCTCCATAAACTGACTTACCAACCCAATAGCATAGCTCAAATCTGGCCTGGTAATAGTCATGTAAATCAAACTTCCTACTATGCGTCTGTACATAGTAGGGTCTTCCAGAAGCTCACCTGCATCTGTGCTCAGCTTCACATTCTGCTCCAAAGGAACTGAAATAGGCTTACAGCCTGTCATCCCATATTTGGACAGCATGTCCAATCCATACTGTCTCTGCAAGAGCTGTATCCCACTTGGTGATCTAATCACCTCAATGCCCAAGAAATAATGCAGCTCTCCCAAATCCTTCATCTCAAACTTCTGCCTTAATAGCATTTTCACATGAAGAATATCTTCATCACTATCACCTGTGATGATCAAATCATCAACATAAATGACTAGTAGCATAATCCCTTTCTCTATTTTTCTCACATAGAGTGAAAAATTTGCCTTGGAAATCTGAAAGCCAATAGTGACAAGATACTGTCCTATCTTGTCAGACCATGCTCTAGGTGCTTGCTTCAAGCCATACAAGGCTTTCTTCAACCTGCAAACAAACTCAGGATGAATAGCATGAACATAACCTGCTGGCTGCTCCATAAAGACCTCTTCTTGCAAATCACCATGCAAGAAGGCATTCTTTACATCCATCTGATGTAAAGACCATCCCTTTGATGCAGCCATAGCAATGGCTGCTCTTACGGTTGCCATCCTTGCAACCAGACTGAAAGTTTCTTCATAATCAATGCCATATGTCTATGCATACCCCCTGACAACTAATCTTGCCTTGTATCTATTCACAGAACCATCTGCATTGTGCTTGATCTTATAAACCCACTTGCAGCCAATTGCATTCTTGTCTTTAGGCAAAGGCACCAATTCCCATGTAGCATTTGCATCCAAGGCATCCATTTCTTCATCCATGACTTTCTCCCATTTTTCATTTCCCATGGCTTGCTCAAAAGAAGTGGGTTCTGGTTCCTGTATCACTTTGACCATATAGGCATAGTGAATGGCTGTAAATCCATCATATTTCAGCCTATCCACAGGATACCTAACCATGGTAGACCTGAGCAAAATAGACTCACTTCCAGGTGCTCTCAAAACAACCCTGGTCTTCCTTACTCCAGGTGTAACAACAGAAGGAATACCAAACTCATCATCAATGCTCTGTTCTGAGCCACTGGATTCACCATCCACACAAGAGTGACCTGCATTCACATCAAACATGGGCTGATCTACCTTCTCTTTTCCTTTTCGTGATACCTACATACCACTCTCTGCATTGCTTTGAGGAGATTCTCCTAATCTCAATCTGCCTATCCATGGTGAAGTATGTGAACCACTGCTAGAGGACACTCTAGGTCCACTGATGTTTTGCGATTGCTGCTGTGAATTCTGTGCAGCATTACCATTTTGTGCATCTACATCAATCATCACATTTACTGGTTTATAGCAGCTGCTCATCTCATCAAAAACAACATCTCTACTCACTGTGAACTTACGTGTAGAAGGGTTATAGCATCTATACCCTTTCTACTGTAAAGAATAACCAATAAAGACGCACTTCTCAGCTTTTGGATCCAACTTGGACCTCAACTCATCTGGCACATGGACATAGGCAATGCAACAAAAAATTTTTAAATGAGAAATGTCTGGTTTCCTACCAGTATACATCTCCTCTGGCGTCATGCCATGTATTGCTGTAGTGGGAGTCCTGTTCATTATATAAACTGCTGTAGCAACTGCTTCAGCCCAATAATAATCTGGTAGATCTTTTTCATTTAGCATGGCCCGAGATACCTCTCCAATATGCCTGTTTTTTCTTTTTGCAATTCCATTTTGCTGTGGGGTATGATTGCATGAATATTGCTGCTTTATACCATGCTCCTGCAAGAACCTTGCAAGCTCATTTGAGAGGTACTCTCCCCCTCCATCTGACCTTAGGCATTTTATTTGCAGGCCTGTTTCTTTTCCAACCATAGCTTTGAAAGCTTTGAAGTGCCCAAACACTTCACTTTTCTTTTTCATAAAATACACCCAAAGTTTTCTGCTGAAGTCATCAATAAATGTGACAAAATAATGACAGCCTCCAATAGATGCAGCTTTAGTAGTCCACACATCAGAGTGGATTAATTCCAATGGCTTTTTACTCTCTTGAACATGCCTAGGAAAAGGTTTCCTTGCCTGTTTCCCACACACCTTATGCATTTCTGCAACCTTGAATTTAGGCAATCCTGCAACAAATTTTGGGCCTGCATTGATTTAAGTCGTTGTACATTAACATGACCAATGTGTTTATGCCAGATATCAATATCTGCAACTACACCGGTCCCATGTGCAAACATTGCTGCACTCAATTCAGGCATGTCCGCGTCCAGCGTAAACATCCTGCCCTTCTTCTTTCCTTTTGCTATCAAGAGACCATTATTTTTCATATCCTCAACAAAGCATCCATGAGGATTGAATCTGACTTGCAAGCCTTGCTCAACCATTTGACCAACAGAAACCAGGTTCTTGGTGATGTTCGGGACATGAAATACATCAGACAAGTATTTCTTTTTCCCATCCTGCATAGACAAAGGAATTTTGCCAATCTGCACAATAGGATGTGCAGTATCATCACCAGTCTCCACAAATCCTGGTTTTTCCATTTTCCTTGCATCCTGCATCCATTCAGCATGACCTGTCATGTGGTTTGACACACCTGAGTCAACATACCACACATCATTGCTTTCTTCTTCACTTGTCACAGAATTTTTCATATGCTGTACCATAAACAAATGCTCATTTCTGTCATCACCCTGTCTACTAGAGGATGCATAATTGCCTTGCTGCAATTTTCCATTCATAATGTCATTCTGCTTTTTGTAGCAGTCTTTAGCCATATGCCCCATTTTACCACAGTAGTAGCATTCAACATTGCTGTTTGCATTTTGGCCTCTCTGCCATCCACCACGACCTCTTTGGCTCCCCCTGCCTCTAGAGTTACCACGTCCTCCTGCATAGGACTAGTTTTCTTGAGTTTGCTGCATATTCTGATTTCTACCATGACCTCCAGATCGGCCTCCTCTACCTCTGCCTCTACCCGTTCCAACATTTGAGTAGAAGACAGTTTCTTTTGAGGTTCCTCCTGAAGAAGATGCACCACCATTTCTCTGCTCTTCAGAAATTAGAAGAGCAATCAACTCCTCAAAATCAGGAAATTTTTCACGGACGGCAATGGATGTCCGAAACTGTGCATAATCCTTTCCTAGACCATTCAAGGTCACAGAAACTAAATCGTCATCATCCATTGGCGACCCAATGGAAGCAAGTGCATCCGCAATTTTCTTCACCTTCATGTGGTAGTCATTGATGCTCATATTTTCTCTCTGCACATTGTGCAGCTCTTGTTTGAGCTGCATTTTCTTGGCCTACGTATTTGTACTGTACATTTTAGCCAAAGTATCCCATGCCACGTTTGGCGTACTTGCATCCTGAATATGCACAATCATTGAATCTGAAATACTGATAGACAGCCAGTACATAACTTTTCTGGCTCTCTCATGCCATCCTTTAAATGCCTGCATTTCCTGTTGATTGGGAACATTAGGAAGAACTGGTTCTTCTTCATTTCCTATAATGAACTCCCAGTAGCCTTTTCCCATAAGGAAATTCGTCATTCTAAACTTCCATGCTTGGAAGTTGTTCTTGTCAAGCTTTTCAGTGACAATCTGTGAAAGAGAATCAGACGCCATTACAGAACACTGCAAAATATTCTGTCACTGCAAAAGACACAGCTTTTGCCTCACAAGGGCAAATCTGCAAACCTGACGAAAGTGGTTTTTGACCACACAGTCACTTCCTAGTGACGATTTTGCATCAACAGGCAATAAGGATGATTCTGCAACTCCCAATATCTCTGCGCACAGGCATACGATGCAATTTCTGTGGCAACTTTTCACCAACCTACAGAACAGTGGTCGCACAGCAAAAACAGGGCCTCTTCCTGAGTGCCTGCAGAGAACTTCCGCCTCCAAAATGGGCCTCGAAATGACCTCAAATTAGAAAAATAAAGTCACCGAGGGCTTCGCCTGTGCCCGCAGCATATAATGCCCTCTCGCCACACCGCGAAGGGCATCTCAATCTGAGACAGTGCACTCTTGCACTTCCGGCTATGCTACCTGCAGAGATTTGCTCCCAAACTCGAAAAAGGAAAGCAACACTGGTCCTCTTACCAGGACACTGCGAACTTGGTTTGCTTTCTTGATCTCCTACCACGAACAAGGCTCTGATACCATGTGAAGATAGTGGGAGAGAGGGAAGGAGTCTCACTTGTAGCTTTCTCACATGCACAATGGGGGAATACACACAAAGGTGGAGGCTGAAAACAGTTTTCCTCTTCTTAGTTGTGTAAGCCAAAAGAACTCTAGTACAAAGAAAATAGAAGAACCCTATATGTGGGTCTCAAACCAAACTCAACTAACTAAGGTGGCATACTAACTGAGCCACAAACTAGAGTAGATAAGGATAGCTGTCATCCAGCTATTATTCGTGGGCGGTGTACCAACCGCATCTCCAGCTAACAAGTCGGTGACATAAATACACAACGGTCACCCTGGCATATCGTGAGTGGAGCTCGATATCTCAACAGTTCACACTAGCCTTCTCGATGCTCAATATGGAAACCTCTTTTTGAGATATCCACCTATTTCATGTGCCCATGTAAGATATATTCATAATCAGTCTATAGATTATTCAACTTAAATTGAAAAAATGCAATCAATGCGAGTTGATAGTAAGCATACCTCACAATACCACTAATCTTGAATATAGAATTTCTAACATCTTCTTGTAAGAAACCCTTCACTATAATTGGGAGGATGAATTATCCAAGCAACAAAGAAGTCATGTCAATAATATAACATAATCATAATTACACAAACGCATCACAATTATTGGTACACTAATCCTACATCTTAGAATACCTATAAGACCTTGTGCCAATCATGAGACTTGATCCCACTAAGCTTATTGTCCTTTGAAAATGCTCCTTTCAAGTAATGCATGTACCCTATTGGTGTTCGAAAAGAGGCAATGTCTCCCTTGACCACTGCCTCCTCTCTCTTGGAGAGGTTCCATGTTACTTTCGGGATAACAATTTATGAACACACACTTGGGGCCACAAATGAGCCATCCTATTCATAGCGCACAAGTCTTATCACACTCCTCTCAAGTCTTTAGCACCAACTAAGTGTACCCAAATAGTAGCCCCCACATTCTTAAAGATATCCATGGGATCCAAGAGATGATTAATTTGTAACTAACCCTAATAAGGAAGCTCGTGAAAGATGGATAGCCTCTTCATACCAAGAGGAGGCTCCTCTCCATTTGCCCTCCAAGCCTGAATCCAATCACTTGCCTTCAAATATGATGGTGGTGGATCAAGCTAGCCTCCACGCGCAAGGTGGTCCAACGGAAGGTATCAAGCATGACCTTCATAAACCATTATCCTCATATTTTTTTTGCCAAAAAAACAGTGCTAATTATATTACTTCGAGAGCAAGATACAAAAGGTCAGCTTGTAGCTGACGAGCTGCGTTCACAAATCGGACACAACCCAAAAAGGTACAAAATAAATCACTATCTCACGGAGGGATAAGGCGAGTGTGAATGAACAGCCAATGGGGTGGTGAGTAGCACCACCGAAGGCCCTGCGAAGTCTGCTCGAAGAAGAGGCCCTGTGTGTCCCAAGCTTGGAGGAAGCATCTCCGCTTCTCCTGGCCGGCCCGGGAATCTCCCTGAATTTGGTCCCACTGGCCTCTGAGTGTATGAATAATCTCACTCCAGATATCCGTCATGATCTGGGCAGTCGATAAGGAGGTGCCACCGAGGATCTGCGCGCAACGCGAGGTCCAAATGTGCCATCCTGCGATGCTGCTAATAATCTCCCAGACTGGCTGCCTCTCCTGAACTCCTATATCAGCCTCTGCTAGGTGCTGCGGGATACCCTCGAGTGGCCCCCACGTCCCCTGTGTGATAAGGAAAGTGGGGTCCTGATGGCAAGCCTCGAATAAGTGATGAAAACTAGGTGCTGTGCTGCACCAACAGAATGCGCCCCAAGTGATCAGACCTAGCTCCGGTGCTGCGCGAGTAAGAATCCCGAAAGTCCACCTCCACACTTCCTGGGCGTGAGTGCAGCTCCACAGGCAGTGTTTAGGTGACTCCTCATCCTCGTGGCAGATTTGACAGCATCCGTCCTGGCCTATCTTCCGCAACTAGCTCCCCACTGGAAGACCTTTGTGGGCAAGAAGCCACAGGAAGTAGGAGATCTTCCGCGGCCGCTAGCACTCCCACAAGGCCTTCCAGAAGGCCTGCAAAAAGAACCTGGAAATACCCTGTGCATACCAGTTGGGCCGCTGGGTGGGGGGGTAGCTCTGCATCCTCCCAAGAACTCGCCTGCCCAGAGTCGTGTTGTAGGCAAAGAAGGAGGTCGGCCCCTGTCCTGCTGTCACAATCTCTGGCCAACTCCACTCTCATGGGTCCCAATCAAGCTCTGACAAGGCCCGCCCCTCCCAGAGCCAGAGTCGCCAAAGCTGCAACTGATCCTGCTCAATGCTAGGATTGGTACGCCAGACCTTCCCAAAAAGGCCTACAACTCAAACCCTCTGCCATGGGAGTAGAGGGTCGATGAGCGCATCCTCTCTCCTGAGTCGTCCATCCCCCATAACCGCGAAGAAGGAAGTAGAGGAGTCGTCCATACGTCCTGCGACCACCAATGGGATGCCACGGGGGGTGAACTGTCCCAGCCAACGAACGTCACCAGGCATGAGGATCTGAGGCTCAGGTGGAACCAACCAATCAGCTGGGATCGCACCGTCGATCTCTATGCGTCTCGCCTGGGCTCCCCGTGCACCTCCAGCTGCGTCTGCGAGATCAGCCGTCTCTAGATGTGTGTATGTGTCCCTCCAAACTTGAAGGGACCGAGCTGGCCCCCTCATCCAACCCTCCCACCTGATATGTGATCTCTCCCCCAACTGAAGACCCTTAGCATCTCTGACCTGATCGTTCCAAATAAGCGGCTGGCGATCGATCTCCTCCTGGCAGCTAGGCGGGGACTGAATGAGACTGAGACGGAGTCGCCTCCAAACCATGAGGAGGCTACGAATGAGTGGGGAACGGGGCTGAGTGAGTGGGGCGGAAGTGAAGATCCACCTGAGGGATGGTAAACACTCTCCACCTCGGCGCGGGACACAAGAACCGACCCCCTGCTGAAGTAGCATCTTCCACGTCTGCCCCCCCGAGGTCAAACCACGGATGACTAGCTTGCCTAACAAGGCGTGACTCTGAAGCTCTGGATCGATGACCCCCAGGCCACCCTCAGCCTGCGGAAGAATGACTGTCTACCAAGCAACCCTGGCTCTAGTATCTCTGAGGCCATCCTCACTGGACCAAAGGAAGTTCCGAACCAGCCTCCTGAGCTGTGCCACACTGGATCTCGAGAAACACCAACAGGACGCCACATACCAAGCCGTGGCTAGGAGGATCTGGTTGACTACCAGGGCACGACCTGCAAGGGAAAGCTTAGCAGTGCTCCAGAAAGCCAGCTTCCATCGAATGGAATCTAGCACCGGGAGAAACTACTGAGCTGGCGTGATGTCTAGGCCGACCTGAAAACCAAGATATCTAGCTGTCTGTCCCCGTGGGATCCACTTGAAACCCAAAAACCTCCCCCACTGAGAACTTGCCCCGGGGTCTATGAGAAAACCAACTGATTTGTTCTAGTTGATTTTCGCACCAGCAGCCAAGCAGAAGACCTCCAGGGCCATCCTCACCCTCTCCAGCATCATCTCATCGTCCTAGACAAACAGGGCTGTGTCATCCGCGTACTCTGAATCCAAGAGCTCCGTGTCCTCCCGGAGTGGAAGGCGAACACCCCTGATCCCTGTAGACCTCGCCCGAAGGTAGTAGGTCATAGCCTTGGCGAAGAACAGAAACAGGTAAGGAGCAAGGGGGCAGCCCTGACGCACTGATCTCTCCAAGCTAAAGCGCTCACCCATCCTGCCTCCAATGATGACTCTGCTAGAGGCTGTCCTGTACAAAGCTGAAATACCCTGAATCCAACCTGCTGGGAAACCTAGCCGCTCCAAAGTCCCCTCCAGAAAGGATCAGTCCACTCGATCGTAGGCCTTCTCAAAGTCAAGAAGTAGGATGGCAAGGTGTGATCCGCTATGCTGAGCCCACTCCGCCGCCTCTGAAAAGGTGAAGACATTATCCAGGATACTGCGATCCTGGACAAAGCCTGTCTGAGTGTCATGGATGAGGTCTGGGAGTAGAGGCCGAACTCGGGCGCTGATCATCTTAGCGAGGATTTTGTAGGCAGTGGTAAGGAGAGTGATCGGGCGCCACTGACGAATCTCCTGTCTATCTCCTCCCTTCGGGATGAGGCAAATCATTCCCGAGGAAAGGCTCTCTGGCATATAACCGTTGCTGAAAATCCTCTGAAGAGCTGCTAGGAGGGGCTGATGGATCTGGTCCCAGAAGGAGGTGAAGAATGCCCGGGATAGCCCATCCTCTCCTGGGCATTTCTGTCCATCGAGGGCCATCAAGGCCTCCAACATCTCATCCGTGGAGAATGGTGCCAACAACGTCGCCTGCATGCTAGGCTGTACCAGGGAAGGAGTGTGCCTCCACACCTCCTCACGGGCACGTCGAGTACGAGGGGCAAGCGGCTCCTGCTGGAAAAGGGTCCTGTAGAAGTCAATGGCCAACCCCAAGACCTCTCCCGGATCCGTAACAATGTGTCCCTCCGCTGTCCTGAGACTCCGAAGCTGATCACCTGCAGCTCTCTGACCATGCGACTTGAAGAACTCCTTGCACATCCGGTCACCCTTCCGGGCCCAGAAGGAGAGAAAGGCGTGATAGGAAAACTCTGAACGACGCTAGAGTGTCTCCTCAAGAAGGGCTCGAGCTCAAAGGGCCTGGATCCGGAGCTCCTCCGAGCCCGGGGAAGCCTGCTGGAGTCGCTGAATGGAGGCGAGGTCCCTCCGAAGAGCTCTCTCTCTGCCCCACCACTCCTGTCGAACCTGTAGGGTTGCGAGCTGGCAAATCTGGCTGGACTCCTGCAAAGCCTGCGCCACCGATTCCACCAAATCCATGCCCTCGCCCCAGTCTCTGTCCCAAAGGCTGCAAATACTGCTGCGTACATCCTCCCTCGAGAAAATGGAGTCGGGAATCCGGCAAGAGCGGGGAGGAAGGGTCTGAGCTGCCGAGTCTAATGATAAGAGCACAGGCGCATGGTCGGAGAGTGTCGTCCCTGGAACTATACCCGCCTGACCGCCTCTGCTGATGGCCCAGTCACTGACATAAAATCTATCCAGCCTCTCCAGGAGTCTACCTCCTTCCCTACGGAAGCCCCACGAGAAGTCCAGGCTCCCGTGCCACCGTCGGAAGGACGGGTCTCGCCAACTGTCCCTTCCTCCTGTCGCAAAGCTAAAGGAATCCCAAGCGGACTGCTCTGCCTGAGACATGCCTGTAAACTCCGGTCCTCTGCCCTGCTGGTCCTCCAAGGTCTCCAGATTGTTGAAGTCGCCTCCAACAATCCAGGAATCCATGTCTGGGAGAATCCTTGTAAGTGTCCTCCAAAAGGTAACTCTACAACGGAGATCTGTGGGAGCATAAATGTTGAGAACTCCAACTCTGGAGCCCTCCAGATCCAGGCCTACCCAAAGAGCATGGCCTGGTATCAGCGTGCCATGACCGAAAACTCCCTGGGCTAGCTGCTCGCCATGGAGGTACAGACACCACCACTCCTCCCCATAGCGCCGATCGAGGGCTCCCAATAACTGTGAGAGCATCCAGGGAGAATCTTCCCGCATCTACGGGAGTGAGCCGCAGAAAGCTTGTGCTCCTGGAGCAGAAGAACATCCAAATGACCAATCACTGCTGTCTGAAGTTCCTGTCTCAAGATGAGCTTCCTGGGACCATGGGTGCCGGAAGAGTGAAACCCGTTCACATTCCAAGATACGAGGTGTAGGCTCATGGTGAGGACTGGGAGGCTGCGAACAACTGTCTGCTCGCGGTCGAAGTCGAAGAAGAAGCTGACATGTCAGAGTGGAGGCGCTGACGCTTATGGGAAGGTTTGGAGGGGGAGGTGGGGTCGTCCTGCCCATCCTTCAACACCTTCAGCAAAGGCGAGAGACCTTTGGTACCATGAGCGAAAGCTTTCTCGAGCCAACTCGAGATCTCTGAGGTGGACATACCATAGAAGGCGCGGAGTTTCTGAGGAGTCCAGGCTCTGACATCTTGGGGGAGGGGCCAAGACAGGGGGGGCCTGAGAATCACAATCAGTCTGAAGCATTTGGCGGTGCAACTCCACCGCAGGCGCACGTCACCCTCGGACCACTGAGTCTCGAGAAGCTGCCCACCGGACGGGCCTATCCAGGAGCAAACCTGAGCATGTGTCTGCTCCCTGAGAGCCTCCCAGACCAAGTCGTCTGTCTAGGTCTCGGTGCCGTTGCTAAGGAACGTGAAAGCAAAGCTCGGGCCATCCCTGGGGGCCAAGGCGGCTAGCTTCCCATCCGCCCCTTTGCAGAGCAGGAAGATACTGATGTCAAGGCAAGCAGGGAAGGTCCCGAGGTCGGCCACATCCAAGTAGTCCCAGGGGCCAGATCTGTAAAAGTCATGGGGGAGCGCTCTCTCCTGAAGCTAAGGCCCGTCAGAGTCTGCCACTGAGGGGCTAGCGGACAGAGAGGCCTGCACCGGTGATGGTGTAGACTCAGGGTGTCCTGCCAGCGGAGGGGGAGGGGGAGGAGGCTGGGGAATAGGCAACTCAGACTCCTCGGGGCGACTAGCGGGGGAGGAGGAGGAGGGGGAGCGGGGGCTGCCCTCGGCTGAGGAACCGTCTGTGTATCTAGCTCTGTGGGAGGGCTAAAAGAAACAGGGGGGGAGAGGGATGGGGATGCTGAGAAGGAGGGGGAGAAGACTGAGGAGGACGAGGATGGGGCTGTAGCTGCGGGTCGGGAGATATGGGGGGCAGATGTGGGATGGACTGGGGCTGAACGAGAAGAGGCTGGGGAGAGGAGGAGAGGGGGACCTGAGGCTGTGGAGGGTGGACTACCGTCGAAGAAGATGTTCTCCCAGATCCCTGGGGCGGTTGCCTGTCGGGTCTCTGAGGTGCAGTTGCAGGTTGGGTAGCTTCGGCCTCTTTGCCTTTATCAGAAATCTTCTTGTTCTTTCCTCTTTTCCTTCTAACCTCAATCCAGCCACTAGCTAGCTCTGGTCTAGGCTCCGGCTGCCTCTGCTCCTCCTGGCGTGGTTGCCCTGAGGGGGGGGGAGGGGGCGGAGAGGGAGGGGGCAGGGGAGGCCGAGAAGAGCTGGCGAATCGTGGACACATAGCCACCAGGTGCCCAAAGCCGTGACACCTCAGACACTGTCCTGGCTGTCCGGTGACCACCATGCTCTGGGTGACGCTACCGGCATCTGTCACGATCTCGATCACTGCTGGGAGAGTCGCAGGATCTGCCACCACCACACGGACTCGGGGGGCTCCTACCGTAGTCACCGCATCAGCGAAAGTATCGTGCATAACCCAGCCAAAGTGGGAGCCCAGGTCCCTGACAATCGGCCGCAGCTCAGCAGCAAGACTTGGAAAAACAAGCGTCACTGGATGACAAGGTATACGAAATCGAGCATCAAAATCTGCTGCACTGAATCCACGGTACCACGGGACTATCATGATAATCTTTCCGTCCACTGACGTGGGGGAGCCAGCAATCAGGTTGCTCGCCGCTTTCGCGGTGGAGAGTTTGAGCCAGAAGATGCCCCTACCCATAAGGGCCACCTCCTCAATATGGCCGTCTTCTAGCCTGAGAGTGGACTAGAGCCAGTCCCTGATGGCTGATCTGGAGGGGGAATGTCCAATGACTCTGCCATACACAGAGGTAAGGGCAAAGTCATTGGCAACCTCCTGAACCCGAGATGATTGTCGCTCTGTCAGGATGACGCGGTAGGCATTTGGAGAGGGAGGGTCCATCTGGGCCTCCGGTTCCGGGCAGGGAGTTGCCATACCACCAAGACAAACTGCGAGGCTTCCGGTGGGGAAGAGGCTGCCACCCAAAAAAGGGGGGGATAGAAGCGGAAGGGTGGAGCTTGGGTGTGGCGGGAAGGATGGAGGGTGGAGGCGGAGGAAGCGGGAAGGGAGGGTAGGAAGCGGAGGTGGCACGGGGTGAAGAATTGTGGGCGGGGAGTGGACGAGGCGGAACAAAAGCGGGGGCGGGGGGAAGGCGGAGTGGGACGAGAGGGCGGAAGGAAGGCGAAGGAAGGGGTTTTTTTTTTTTTTTTTTTTCGCGGAGCGAGGGGGCGGGGGGGGCGGAAGCGGAGGGCGGGAGGGGGAGGCAGGGGTGGAGTGGAAGGGCGGAGAGGCGAGAGGGGCAGGGGCAGGAGGCGAGGGGTGAGGGGACGGGAGGCGGCGGGGGTGAGCGAGGTGGTAGCGGGGTGGGTGGAGCGGAAGGGGGGGGGTGGTAAGGAGCGGGGAAGGGAGGGGGTGAGCGTAGCGAGGGGGGGGCGGATCGGGGAGGGGGTGAGCGTAGCGAGGGGGTGGAGCGTAGCGAGGGGGGGTGAGGCGGGGTTGCAAGGAGGGTGAGCAGAGGTGCGAGAGGGGGGGGTGAGGTCGGAGGGGGGTGGAGCGACAGTGAGGCGGGGATGGCGAGGGAGGGCACGGGCAGCGGCGGGTGAGGGGGACGGTGAGGGCGGAGAGGGCGAGGGGGGCGATGAGGGCGGAGGGGAAGGCTAGGGGGAGGTAGGAGTACGACGGGGGGAGGGGAAGCTCGCAGGAGCAGCGTCCTGAACACGACCACGCTAACCATTATCCTCATATGTTTGGAGTGCCATGCAAGCGGTATCAAACTAAGCCCACAAACACGACAAGCATGGTACCCACTTATTGCAAGTCCTGCATGCATGCATGAATGTGTTAGTATAAGACATGCACTAGAAAGAGAGTCATAAAAGTATGATATATTATACATGTAAAGACAAAACTGCATACTTGTGCACTCTCCATATCCTAGGTAGTCATGCATGGTCCACATCAAGATTCCCCTGACCAAAATGCCATTGGTATGTCTAGGAGTGCTGGAAATGTCAAAACTTCTCTCCATAAGGTTTGTAACTCCTCTATCAAAGGTGCCATGTACACATCCATATTTTTGGCCTTGTACTTCCCTGGCACTAGTGCAAGCATGAGGTGTTCCTTCTTTATTGTTAGCCATGGTGGGATATTGTAATTCACCAAGACTATAGGCCATGTCGACCAAGATGTCTAGCATAATCCAAAAGGGTTCATGCCATCCATCACGAGCCCAAGATGTAAGCTGCATGGCTCCCTCACAAAGTTTGGCCACACTGATTGTCTATGTGCTTCCAAGTTGCACAATCTGTAGGAATCCTCAGTGTGTCATTAGTGGACCGATGTGTAGCATGCCAAGTCATCAACTCTACTATGGATTTGCATCGAAACATAAACTGTATTCTAGCAATGATGGAAAAGTGTCTCAAGACCTTTATCGAGATCTGCTCACCCTGTCTATATCATTGTTCCCCACACTACAAACTGAGCAACCTATCATGATTCAAACATACATAGGCTTCGAATAATGAGAAACTATGATGATTCTCAAAATAAACAATATCCAAATAATGAGATAAATTAATGCCTTAGCTAACCTCATTAAGGCCGAGACACTTGTATCCGACCACCCATACTTTGCTTGCAGATTCAAGATTGAGAGACAAGCCTGTAGTTTTGACATGCAAGCACCCCCGTACAACTGTGTTGATTGCAACTCTCGCATATTGGCCTCAGACTCAAACATCACATGTACATGTGATGTAGTGCTCCTAAAAATAGAATCAATCATGTCCACCATACCCTCGTCATCATCTGGCACATCCGGTGGACTATCCTTTTGCTCAAAGTGTGAAGGTATACGTGCATCCTTGCCACCATCCTCATCCTATCTCAAGGTTTCGTGTAAATATAATATCTTATCTCAAGATTTCATGTCGTGTACGCATGCAATATTAATCACAAACTCAAATAGCATTGACATACTGAGATGAGATCCATCACCACGTTCACCACCAATGGTGGGTACTAGTGTAGGCTCCTCCCCGTACATCAACAAGTGGCGAATGACAATATGGTGTTGATGTTGTACTCACTTGCAATGAGTGCAATGACAATACAACCTCTCTGTAAGCCACTCTGTGCTCCCGAGCATTGGTGGATCAGTTGACGAGCTTCCACTCATCCGTTCCATCTGCACACCTCTAAAATCACAAGACAAAATGCAAGGAAATCCATTAATATCCAAAAAATAGCCACCCATGAGCTCCTTTCTTCTTAGGATATATAGCATCGCTATATAGTGACGTTGGGGGCTAAAACCTGAAACCCCATGTGCCTTTCATAACTCTATTGCGGGAAAAGCAAAAATCTCTCCTCCAACCTTATATTCGGCGACCTCACTTTCCTCCAACCTCTTCCTCACACTCCTCACCCCTACCTAGCCCCTCTCCCAACACTTGTGCTCCCTCTCCACCCTTCTCCCTCTCTGCTTGTGTGAAAGGACATTTTCAAGAAGGTGTGTCTCTTTAAGCAATGTAGGTTCATTTTTTGTGAGATTTTGTTTTGTGTATTGAAGCATGTTTCTCCTTGCATTGCTAAGCCCATATGCTAATTTTCATGTTTGATTTTCAAAGTTGGACAAAAAATGAGATTTGGTGAAAGAAACAAGACTCACCTCTTCTTTTTTTAGTATTTGTTTTCCTCTTTCCCTTCCTTTCTTGCTTTCTCCTTGTTTTCATGCTTGATTTTCAAAGTTTAAGGATAAAAAATGAGATTTGGTGAAAGAAAGAAGACTCACCTCTTCTTTTTTTAGTATTTATCTTCTTCCTCTTTCCCTTCCTTTCTTGCTTTCTCCTTGTTTGTAGGTTTATGCTTGTCCCCTCAATCCAATCCCTTTGGAAAGTTGCTTCTCCAAACTCCTCCTTTCACTAATTAGTTATCTGAAAAATGGTATGTTTCCTCTCTTTTGTAGGGCTAGTCCATCAAACACCTCCTCTTCCATATGGGATTTTTCCAGTTAAGAAAGGGCTTCCTCTCTTTTCCTATTTTTAATTTCATGATTTGCATTGCAATGATGGGTATAGGAACCCTCTATTCCCCCCTCTTCTCTTATTTCCTCTTCTTCCCCTCTTTTCCTCTTTTCCTCCCTCTTTCCCCCCTCTTTCCCTCCCTCTTTTATTTCCTCTTCTTCCTCCCCTCTCTTTAGGCTCTCTTTTGTGTATGCTTATGCTTATATGATTATATGCTTATGTTTTCTCTCTTCTCTTTTTTCCCCCTCTTTTTTCTCTCTTTTCCTTCTCTTTTCTTCTCTTTTCTTCCACTTTTTCATCCTCCCCCCTCTCTTTTTCTCTTTTTCCCCTCTCTTTTCTTCTTTTCCCCTCTTCCTTCTCTCTTTTCATGAGCATATGCATTTGCGTATGCTTATGCTTATGCATGAGCATATGCTCATGCATAAGCATAAGCATATGCTTTCTCTCTTTTTTTGCTCTTTTCTTATTTTCCCCTCTCTTCCCTCTCTTTCATCCACTTCCTTCTCTTCTTTTCCCCTCTCTTTCATCCTCTTTTCTCTTTTCATAAGCATATGCATTTGCGTAAGCTTATGCTCTTTTTTCCCCTCTTTCCTCTCTCTTTTCCTCTCTTTTCCCCTCTCTTTTTTCGTGCCTTTTTCTCTCTTTTCCTGTCTTTTTCTCTCTTTTCCTCTCTTTCCTTCTCTTTTTTCCTCTCTTTTTCTCTTTTTTCTCCTCTCTTTTTCTCTCTTTTTCCGCCTCTTTTTTCCTCTCTTTTTCTATCTTTTCTCCTCTCTTTTTCTCTCTTTTTTCTCCTCTCTTTTCCTCTCTTTTCCTCTCTTTTCAGCTCTCTTTTCCTCTCTTTCTTTCTCTCTTTTCCACCCACATGAAGCTTCAACAGCCTGACATTGAGCAAGCATATACAGACTTCTATCACTGTAATTCAAAGAATGCAAGACTCTGTGATTGCTTGCTCAATGTTAGGCTATCTTTTTTTCTTTTAACTTTTCCTATTTTTTCTTTTGCTCCTTAGCCGTATTTGGTTCTTTTTTTTTTCAAACAGATTCTAAATAGAACAACCACGCCCTCACCCATGGCTGTCCTCCCAAAACCCCAACCCGGTTCCCCACGTTGGAGTGATTTGGGACATCTCTTCTCTTCTATTAAATGTAGCAGAGAGGATTGCGCATGATACAGACTGGGTGAAGTATATCATCGAAGCATGCTGTGCTTCTTCAATGGACCATTGAGTAGACGAGACGCCAGATACAAGGATTCTGAGGAGTGGTTCCTTGCTATCATTATGACATAGTTGTGTGCTGTTGTTTGAGCCTCCATTCCTCTTTGGAGCCATTGAGTTCTATCAAATTAAGGAGTGCAGTTAATTCAATTGCTTTCATAATCATAAAAAACTTTTGATCCCTTTGAAATGCATTTTTATCCTAACTTCCAATGTGTGAGTAATCCATGCAAGCTTGCTAGACCGAGAGAGAGAGAATGTCTTGCCCCCTCACGACATGGTTTGATGATTATAAATGTGGTAATCACTTGTCAAAACAGGCATGGGATGACAAATTGCCTTTTCCCATGTCCTTCTCTCTCTTGAGTAAGCATCTATCTGCACTATGATCATCCACAACATCATGCTGTATTGACAGATGTCGGTATTTTACACACACTAGTGTAGCAGCTAGCATCACTTACACAAGTACATTAAAATTGCAAGCAATTGGATAATATTTCCAAGTTTTTTCATTGAAGTAAAACAATTGTAATACCATCTAAATGCTGTAGCATTACTTCCAATTGGTATGATATCCATCAACAAAATTGATGACATCAATGAACAAAATTTTAAATAGCACAATATTTATAATAGAACCTAAGCACGATTGTAATACCATCAAAATGCTTTAGCATAATTTCCAATTGATATGATGTCAATTGACAAAATTGGTATGATGTCAATTAACAAGCCTTAGCATAATTTCCAATAGGTATGACATCAATTAACAAAATTGGTATGATGTCAATAAATAAAATTTTAATTAGCACAATATTTAATAAGTCAGAATGTAAGCACGATCAACAGTGTATATAGTATTTCAAGCTTGGGAATGATTGCTCATGAGTCATCACAAAGTTTCCTCATCCTCATCAAATTGTCCAACAATGGGAGGATCATGCAACGGACCTGGGAGATCACAATGTACCCACTTGGCTAAATCTCCATCATTGCTATCTCCCTTAACATCATCCAAAACTCTACCATTTGCATAAACATATACCAATTTCTCTGCTCTTTCTATCTTCAAGCAATTTCTTATGACTGAATGAACAAACTTGTAATTACTCCAATGTTGTTCACTCGACAAATTGCTACAAGGTTGGGATAGCACTTTCAATGCCAATGTTTGCAAATGAGGTGTCGAGGCTCCACACTCTTCCCACCATCTCCATGTAAGCATCTCCTTTGCGAGGTCTCGTATTCTTGTATATGCAAACAACCCTTCCCTATTTTAAAAAGTGGATAATTCCTTAACAGCAGCAGCATATTCAGATCCATCCTCAAAAAACCATCCCAAGAGATTATGCCAAGGCTGCATTACATGTTTTGATGTTTTTGGACAATACTCCCACCATTGGGGATCTAGAATATGAGTAGCATAGTGGAGGTCATTGTGACATTATTCCATTTCTTTCCAAACATCTTTTGCAAAGTGGCATGACGAATGGCAGTGTAGCCAACGTTGTCACCTGTGGATCTTCTATTTTCCTTTAAGAGGTCTTGCTTAGTAGTCCACCACACCATGTAGGCATTGCCAAAACTTGGACCTTTCATGTCTAATTTCTGAATGGCAAACCATACCAGCCTCATTGCATCGGCCGCAGTAGCTATTCTCTTCCAAAATCTACCAGTGTGAGCCATTTGCTTTATCTCTATGAATTCAGTATGATCGTTTTGTGAGGTTGACTCACCTATCCACTCGCTAGCTTCTACACTGAATAATGTTTCCATTACAACTCCTTGTAGCTTGAGCAAATGGTCTAACATTATATAGTTTGTTTTGAAACATGTTTTGCCAGGTTCAAAAACTCTAGTGGATGTTCTCTATGTTGGTGGTTTCTGAATATGCCCAACAATCTCTCGTGGTTAAGGAAGTATAACACCAATCTTTGTCCTTCATCTATAGTGGCTTTGAACCATAGAGTCTTCGCTGATTTATACCAATCCTCAAACACAAGGCCAAGATAATGGCAAGAGCATGGCGATGCCCAAATGGTAGAATATTTTTGATTTATAAAATTTCCAACTTTCCTACAGTTCTTCGCATTGGTGGTGATTATCTGAACAATGTTATGCTCCCCAACATCCTGGATTATAGCCTCCAATTGTTCATCAATGTATTCACCTATCTTGGCATTACCACTTGTGTCGATGGATTGACGAAAAGCCTCTCCCTTAAATGTCACAGCCATGATATTGATAAGAGGCCTCTTGGTGACATTTTTCCATCCATCACTAACAATGGTATATCCCGTTCTCTCAATACCATTATATACTACTTGTTCCATCTCTAGTTTCATCCTCTCATAGTATGCATCCAAGTAGTTGTTGCGGATAGTAGTGTAATTGGGCAACATAAAGCCTATACCCACCTTTGCTACAGATGCCATGGCTCTTTTCCAATGCGAGTTTTGAACCATGCTTAGTGGGGTAGCCGGTGCAACAAATGGCCTCAAAAACAACTTGTTGCACTTTCTCTATATGTTGTTGTCTAAATGACTCTTCCAAAGATCTTTGTTGCAGATGCACATGCGATTGTAAATGAGAAATGTCACTAAATTGCTAACTATCCATAAACTTCATAGAGTAGCTTTGAGGCCACACCACTACTTTGAGGTGGCACACTACAGATTGACTAGTTGGAGGTGTGAGTAATGTTGAGATATCGAGCTCCACTCGTGATATGCCAGGGTGACCATTGTGCATTTATGTCACTGACTTGTTAGCTGTAGATACGGTTGGTATACCACCCATGAATAATAGCTGGATGATAGCTATCCTTATCTACTCTAGTTCGTAGCTCAGTTAGTATGCCACCTTAGTTAGCTGAGTTTTGTTTGAGACCCACATATAGGGTTCTTCTATTTCTTTGTACTAGAGTTCTTTTGGGTTTCACAACTAAGAAGAGGAAAACTGTTTTCAGCCTCCACCTTTGTGTGTATTCCCCCATTGTGTATGTGAGAAAGCCGCAAGTGAGACTCCTTCCCTCTCTCCCACTATCTTCACATGGTATTAGAGCCTGGTTTGTGGTAAGGAGCTCAAGAAAGCAAACTAAGTTCACGGTGTCCTAGTAAGAGGACCAGTGTTGCTTTCCTTTTTCAAGTTTGGGAGCAAATCCTTGTAGGTAGCACAATCAGGAGTGCAAGAGTGCACTGTCTCAAATTGAGATGCCCTTCGCAGTGTGGCGAGAGGGAAGGAGTCTCTGATTCGAGGCCATTTCAGGGCCTCTTTTTGAAGGTGGAAGTTCCTCGCGGGCACTCAAAAAAAGGCTCGATTTTTGCTGTGCGACCACTGCTTTGCAGGTCAGTGAAAAGTTGCCGCAGAAATTGCATCGTATGCCTATGCATAGAGATATTGGGAGTTGCAGAATCATCCTTGTTGCCTGTTGATGAAAAATCATCACTAGGAAGTGACTGTGTGGTCAAATACCATGTTCGTTAGTTTTGTAGATCTGCCCATGTGAGGCACAAGCTGTGTTTTTTGCAGTGACAAAATATTTTGCAGTGTTCTGTAATGGCGTTTGATTCTCTTTCACAGATTGTCACTGAAAAGCTTGACAAGAACAACTTCCAGGCATGGAAGTTTAGAATGACGAATTTCCTTATGGGAAAAGGCTATTGGGAGTTCATTATAGGAAATGAAGAGGAACCAATTCTTCCTAATGTTCCCAATCAATAGGAAATGTAGGCGTTTAAAGGATGGCATGAGAGAGTCAGAAAAGTTATGTACTGGCTTTCTATCAGTATTTTAGATTCTATGATTGTGCATATTCGAGATGCAAGTATGCCAAAGAAGGCATGGGATACTTTGGCAAAAATGTACAGCACAAACACGCAAGCCAGGAAAATGTAGCTCAAGCAAGAGTTGCACAATGTGCAGAGAGAAAATATGAGCATCAATGACTACCACATGAAGGTGAAGAAAATTGCAGATGCACTTGCTTCCATTGGGTTTCCAGTGGAAGATGATGACCTAGTACGGGTGGACATTGAGGGGGGGTGTTAGATATGCTCAATGCCCCACCCTCCTGGTATCCACTAGTGGTCTAAGGTGCTCAAGTTGTAAGGCCCCCATATGAGGAGAAGCCATGTGTGAGCCCAGGACACTGGATGGATCCTAACTTGCATGTCAGATGAGGTCTATCAATGAGACCATTTATGGTAGAAAGGTGATTGTGTGGGATCCCTTTGCTCTCGCGATGGTATAGGGAATATTCCTTGAATATTCCATGGATGACTGGTCGGTTCCATTGACTAGGTTGACTAGTCGGCTCCACTGACTACGTTCATCTGACTACCACCCTCATAGCTATAAAGAGGCAACCTTCCCAGTCCATTGTATCAGATCAGATCTTTCAGCTAGTAGCACTTCACCTAGTATCTGTCTACATCACCATCTAAGCTCCACTGTGGGAGCGCACGGGTGGACAGAGCCATCATCTGTACTACATCAGTATTGAAGGAAAAGTTTGTTCCTCTCTAGTTTGCTGTGTACTCTCTATTCTTTGTTCAGTTTCTGTTCCGTTGCGCCAATGTAATTTAATAGCCTTCAATATAGAAGGATGTGTAGCACTGTTGTAGATCATGTCATGAATGCCAGAGGATGGGAAGAAGAATTATTAAGATGGAGCCAAGGAATATAATGCTAGTTTATGATATTTTTGAGAGATGGGGTATAGATGCAGTCAGTACCTAGAACTGCCAGAGGGAAGTGTTACATGCTTACTTTGCAATGGAGTACTTATCAAAATGGTCAAGGGTGAAGGCAATAAAGAGAGTGGAAAGCAAAGGGGTTGCTAATTTTGTATATGAGCACATATGCTATAGATTTGGAATTCCCCTTGAGTTACTGTCAGATAATGGTCCTGGGTTCAGAGGAGAGGTGACAGATCATTTGTGCAGTAAGCTGAATATTAATCATAAGTATATCACTCCATATTACCCTCAATGTAATGGCATGAATGAGAATTTTAATGGAGACTTCAAATTAATGATGACTAAGATGATGGGAAGTCACATTAAAAATTAGGATTTGGAGATGAATTGAGTTTTACGGGCATACAAGGTAGCAGTGAAGCACAACACTCAATTTTCTCCATTTCATTTGGTGTATGGAAAAGAAGCAATATTGCCATTGGAAGTGAAAATACCAGCCTTGAAATTTTTAGTTGAGGAAGGATATGAGCCTGTAGACAATTACAAAGATTATTGGTAGTGCAGGTGGTGCAGTTAGATAGGGATTTGGCTTTTGAGCATTATAATGGAGTGGAAATGTGAAGGCAAGAGTTGGAGAATGAAAAAATTAAGGAAAATGGAATAGAAGATGGAGATTTGGTTCTCATATACACTAGCAAATTGGATAGCACGTTTCATACTGCTTTCCAAACCAAATGGGAAGGTCCGTTCAAAGTGGAGGATAAATTTGAGAATGGTACTTATTAACTGACTGATTTAGCTGGCAAAACACATAAGAAGAGAGTCAATGGTATCCATTTGAAGAAGTATTTTGGCCCAGTGTAGTGCTAGTGGATTTGGAGCTCTACCTGATGTAGTCAAGAAACAACAATGTGCAGCTACTTTTTAGGGTGAGGCAATGACTTGGTTTATGCAATATGGTCTTGCAAATTTTGCAAATTATGATGCCTTGAAAGTATCATTCCTAAGTAGATTCTGAAAACAAAAAACACCAGAAGCAGTTCTAAAGAAGTTTCCAAATATAAAACAAAAAGGCCTATTGGTTCAATTAAGCTTACAAAAGGGCAGTTCTGTAGTGCTATATCACCGTAGAAGCAATGTCCCCACTCCCTCTGCTTATATCAAAGCACTAGGAAAGGTGGCCAAACTCACCTACATCCATCCACAAGCACAGCATGTTAGAACATGGACTAGTGCAATGTGGGACTGCAGGCTTCACAGCCTAGCCATGGTTGTTATGCCTACCAAACCCAATCCTTTTGAATAATATGGAAACATTGATGAAGATTTTAAGGGGGATGAAGGACCTTTTTTTTTAGTTCTTGAAGTTTCTAAGGGGAATCCCGAGTATTTTCTATAGAAAACCTTGAATATTCATAGGGTTCATAGAAAACTCTGAATACTCACTCTCAAAGGGAGACCATTCCATTGATAGAGTGTAGTAAAATCATGTTCTATTCATTCCGATTTCATTTGACTCTTAGTTTGCTGAAGCCTGAATTGGCAAAGCCTTTGAATTTGTGGATGCTGCAAGTGTTTCAAGGCTATGCGCAGGCCTTCAGTTTTGCTGAAGCTGGTGCTAGTGGAAGAGGTCATTGAGGCTAATAGCCATTTGTAGTCTTGGATGAAGGCTCGTTTGGCCGAGGCTCGTTGAGAGTTGGCAGGTCTTGAGGTGATGCCTAGATGGAGGCCGCTGTTGGAGGTACATGCATGCTGCCTGTGGCACGCTATTTGTAGGGAGCTGACAGCTTATAAATGTGACTTGTAGAGACTAAGGGAGCCAAGAACAATAGGCTATCTCGAGAGGTCAATGGCTATTGATTGTGTTGGAAGCTTTGGAGGTCGTAGTGAGATAGTTCATTGGAGGATGTGCCTTGCTTCTTTGTAGCCATAGGAACCTCGTGAGAGACAAAGTGTTGTAGTTGTAGAATAGGCTAGTATGTCTCTCCCTCTCTCTTCAATGGAATAGGTACTATCTCACAATCAAAATTCTCACAATCGAAGGGACAACAGCAACCCGTGCTATGCACATATCATCACATGATGTTGAGCGTGGTTTCTCAACAATCCATCTATCCCACTGACTGGAACCATACTGATCATCCCACCAATTGGAGCCATACTGATCATCCTACTAACCTGCTATCCCATCGGGTTAGTGCTTTAGCTCTATCCCATCAAGTCAATGCTTTAGCTCTATTCCACTGGGTAGGCTCCTTAGCTCTATCTTTCCAGGTCGGTGCTTTACCATCCGGTCAGTGTGTTAACTCTATCTAGCCAGGTCGATGCTTTAGCTCTACTCTACTATGTTGGTGTTGTAGGCCTCTATCACCCCATCTAGAGGGATAGATATGGGAACACAAAAATCAAGAAAAATCAAGAATGTAAATGTAATCTAGCACCTGAAAGTTGGCACCTCGAGCCCCTTGACCTCGTGTAGAGGTAGACTCAACCTAGAATTGGGGCTTCAATTGCACAAACTAACACATGCACTTAAGATTAGGAAGAATCCTAGGAGCTGTGCCAAAGCACAAAGATAGTGTCTCAAATAACATTCTATCTAGCTACGTGCCGAGTTTCACAACTATACGATCAATATCCTTAATACTCAATGCACGGGCCATGAGTTGAAGATTCAATTATCTTTGACGGAGAGATGTGTGAAATTCCCAACCTTAGAGCATCTGTAGCTCCAAACTCTAGTTTAGTATGTCCTCAATCACCTACTCCTTCCACAACATCTCGAATACGGGACTCATTTGTAAACATGCTAGGAAGATTTGGGCTGAGTGACCCACCCACAAAAATGGTCAACCTATTTGTTGGGCAGACTAGGGCAATGACAAAGCCTCAAATGCTAGCCCACAACCACCCATGTCAGAAGCAACACTCAGGGACCCAAGTCCCATGATACCTATTAGCAATCAACCCCCATGCATCCTGATTAAATCATGAGGACCAAAAGTGGGCTACCACATTGCCGAGCACATGTGGTTGCCATCCTCATGATAGACCTCTACCTCAGTGTACTTTTTAGTACCATTAAGTGAAAACACCTGCACCGCATGTACTTGTTTTTGTGGAGGTCTATTTGGGGCTCTATCTCCTGCTTGTTTATTTATAGGGCAGTTCCAAACAGCATGGCCTTTGCCTAAACATTTGAAGCAAAGATTTTCTTATCTGGCCCTTTCATAATCCTCTTTCTTCAAGAGAGGATAATTTTGTGTTTGAGGTTTGTTAGGTGGTGCCTGAGGAAGCTCCTTCTTAAAGTGCCCCTTCCTTTTCAAATTGGGAAATTTGTTGAACTTAGGAACAAACTTGTTTGTTCTAAAGTTCCACTTTGGATTTTTCCCATTGTATTATCGTATATTTGGGCATACTTAATTGCTTCCTCAAAGGTTTTGGGAGAATTTCTTTTCACCTCAACCTTATAAGTCTTATTCCTCAAAAAAATATAAAACGTACATACCAAAACATAGCCCATCGAAGTTTTTAAAATTTTCCAAAATAGAAAAACCCATAGCACAAACCAGATTCATGCAAGATGGTGGAATTATCAAGTTCCTTTACCTAAAACTACCCTCTGGGTAGCCATCTGAATCTAGTCTAGCTCCTTAAGGGCCAACATCTCATCACCCCATTCATTCCTCTCTTTCCTGCTCTTAAGAGGAAACATGTATTTCCTAGCCTCTACATTTACCTCCTTCGTAATAATATAATGTACAATCACCTAGTAATATAAGTCCTCCAAGGACAATCACAAAAGCCTAAAGGAGTTGTTGGGCTCTTTGGTAAACTTTGTCCAATAGGGTTTCCCTTGTCAACCAACTAAGTTGAAAGACAGAAAATAGAAATGAACAAGCATTCGCTATATGCATTTTGATATTTCTAAAAAAGCCACAAATGCTCACTACCTATAGACATGATTGACCCAAACAAGGAAAAATAATGTCTTGGTTTCCTTGTTTGCCTCTAGCAAGGATATCCATATAGGCTTTGTATGAATTGGGGCTTCATGAATCACAAGCAAATTCAGCTTCTCAACTATGGCGTACCTGTCAGCATCCCATTTCAAAGCCAACATTTTGGCCATCCACTCATTTTTCAACTGGGAATCAATAATGTTAGGTATCTACTGAAAAAGATAAAAACTATCACAAATATAGAAAGAATAACTTTAGTTTAAGGTAATGGAAATAATCAATCTAATGCCATACTTCAAACTAATCTATTTTGGAGCTTGTGTTAATATCATCGGCAATGTGGCAGCCCACCTTTGGTCCTCATGATTGAATCAGGATGCTTTCACCCCATTGTAGCTTGGAGGAGTACTCCATTTGTGTTCTTGGAAGATCCCCACAACATGTGAGTCACCACTAAACTACACATTGGTGTCATTTTTTGGGAGTTCTAGGTGTGCTTTTGCATTACATTTTCTTCTCTTACTATCTACCCATTGTATAACACTGAGTATTGTAGAGAAAAGCTATTGGTTTTTGGTGTATAGGAAAGGGTGAGTGAAAGAGAGATGTTGGAAGTCATTTGGAGTGATGTTGAAGTGGTTTTTGTATTTTTAAGTATTCAAATTTTGTAGAAATGTAATTTAGGTGACTGCTAAGGTGTGTGTGATAGCAAATCCCAACAAAAATTCTAAGAAATGATACTAGGAGTGATTTTCAAAGTGGTTTGAATAGAGAGAGCTGGTCACTTTTGCAAAACACTCCATTTGTCCTTAAAAAGTTGTTTTTTCTTGTTGTTTTTGCATTGAGAAGGTAGAATAGGTAGAAGAGCATCCCCCACACACCAAAAACTCTACACAAAAACTTAAAAGTAGTTGAAAATCATCAAACTCCCATCGGCAAGCTATGTGAAATAGGGCACGTTGCATTAAGCATAGCACAATCCCACGTGTTCTATTAATGCTAACGCAAGGTCACATTGCATTATAACACAGCGCCACATTGCAATAATGCTAACACAATGCCATGCTACATTATAATGCAGTGTCATGTTGCATTAGATGACCTAACACTGACAGATCCCACCACCTACTAGTAGCTGGCATTTAATATATATTTAATGATGCTAATCACCTAACCAAATTGCAATAAAAAGGTCAACCCACGTTGCATTAGCTTTAACATAGCAACGATATGTTAGTGTAATGCGATGCTCGGACCATTATTATTAACATGACGTCAAGGCATTAGCATAATGCTACGTCCAAAGCAATAATCATAATGTCATGTCTAGGGTAATAATCTTAACACGGCACCTGTTGCATTAACCTTAACATGACAAGCACTGCATTATAACACAACACAGGTGCATTATCCATAATGCAACATCTGGGCTGATAATCTTAATGCAACATCCATAGCAATCTTCCAAGGCCTATGGATGAGGTCCTTTGCAAGACGAAACCCCAGCCTTGGGAACTCATGAGATTTCCAAGGGGGGAACTCTTATGAGCCTCTGACCTTCCAGGTAAGTTCCACCTTACAGACCGATGCAAGGAGCATCCATGCAGATTCCTGGCAACCCGCTTCCTCCTAAATCCCAATAGTTTACTCCCACAGTTTTGACCCTGATGTATGAGGGAGCGGGTCACACAGCCCCAACGTCGGTACGAGTACCCCAATGGAACCCGCTACTTAGGCAAGGCTTCAGGCTGTGCCTCTATGCCCTATTAGGCCCACAATAGTGCCACCTCCACAAGCTTCCCAAATAGTGCTATCGAATCAGGCGATGTGCATCCTAGTGGATGCACTAGGAAGGGGGCCCGCTCCACCCTTGTCTGTACCCGTTCTCCCCACAGGGATCACCAATCCCTCTAGGAGTCAACCCATAACCATATCCAAGCTGATAACTAAATTTCTCAAGGAAGGAGATCCGGTCTCCCAAGTGGAGAAATTTGAGCAAATATGTGAAGCATTCAGTGCTATCAAAGATTTGGAAATGGTTAGTGCATTTGGCCTCAACCTAGATGGCAAGGCAAGACAATGGTATAGGGCCCTCAGCCAAGAGGAGCAAGTCAATTGGGGGATGTTACAAAAAGCCTTCATTGTAGGGTTTGCCCCTAGTGGTCGCAAGTGGAGTCCGATTAATCAATTGTATGAGGTGAAATAGAATGAGAATGGATCCCTTAGAGACTACATTGCTAGGATCAAACACCTCAATTTCTGCTGCAAACTGCATGAGAGGATGAGTGACAAATGATTGTTGCCACACTTCCTCATTGGATTGGCAGATCCAAAGCTCATGACCACTTAATGGTTATGAGCCCCACTTCTTTTGAACTCTATAGCAAGGTAGCCATCTGTATAAGTGATAATATGATGGATACGGATGTCAAAGTCAAAACAATAGCTCTATCTAATGTATCACTATTGGTATGGTCTTCCAGTATGGAGCCTATCAAGAAGGATGATAAAGAGTCCAAGGGGTTAGATATGGGCGAGTTGGCCTCTAGTTTACTAAATCAACTGGAACAGCAGTGGAAGGCAGGAACCTCCAAGGAAACACCAAGTAACCCCCACTCATTCCCAAGAAGAGACAATGTGTGGTGTGGGGTATGCAATGGCAATCACCCCTAAAATGAGTGCCCTTGGCTAAAAGCAAGGCATCATCTCCAAGCCCCTATCATCTCCAAGGACACCAACACAAGTGGCAAAGAGGAGAAGGAGGAGGCCACATCACGACAAAGAAGAAAGAGAAGAAAGAAGAAGCTTTCCATACCTCTTTCCAAGGTGAGTCTTGTCTTTTGTTGCTCTTCTATCACCTACGTGTGATGCTCCTTGTATCGACACTTTCTTTTTTCCTCATCGCCTACTTGGAAAAGGTTTCTTTTTGGTCCTTTTGTCTATTGTGGATGTTAGGAGCAATGTCAATCATCGCTATCATTTTTCTGACTTTTGGGTATAAGAGCGTGTCTAACAGCGTGTCATGATTTTTTCCTCATTTTTTCCTAACAGTTCAAGCGTGATAGATGCACTGTTAGACGTGCCACACAGACTTGAATTGTTTTGGCTATTCTATTTCCTATTTTGTTTGCAAGTAAAGTTTATGCATTTCCCCTTTCCCTTCATGTATTGTCGTAGTTCATCATGTGGCGAGGAAGCTCTTCAGTTGGAAGTCCTGACGCTAGTGCTCCTAATGGAGGTCTTGAATTTCAAGATGTGTTCTTGTAGGGGTTATATAACATTTTAGGGCACCCACCCACTCCACATGATGTATATGACTGAAGGACACACACTCACAACACGTCGGGAGAGTCGATAGTATTGACTCCTAGAGAGACTCCTTTTTCCTTCACACCTGTCCACCCCGGCCCACCTCTAGTCACCCTTGAACCCTCGAGACAACCTAGCAGAAGGCAAAGCCATATGCCTACTCCGATGCCTTCGATTGTCCCTTCTAGATTGCAGAGCCGCATCGCTTCTCCCATGCAATCAGGAGCCCCTTCCCTAGATATGAGTACTACCCATGGCAGTATCTGGTCATGACATAGTGGTAGGCATAGTAGCGAGGAGGGTGGATGCTGCTGGTGGCTAGGATGATTCAGATGCAAAGGAGCAGCCAGAGGGGGATGGGACACTTTACTATGATATCACTGAGATGGGAAGCATATTGGAGGATGCAAGTGGGAAAGCAATCATGTCCTTCATGCTCTTTATAGTTCATAAGAACTACAGAGATTGTTTTAAGAAATTCAAGGACCAGAATGAGAGTCATGCTACAAAAACCATTAGGAGCATCCATAAGAGGTTTTAGATCTTGAACACCACGAGTTCACTGATAAATGGGCAAGGACAAAGGTCAAGGACATCCTTGCCAATAAGAGGTCCTTGCTGAAGAGGAAAGCAAAGGCCGAGGTAGCCAGGATAGAGCAAAGACTCCCATCGATGGCTAGCCACACACCACTCATAAAAGCACAAGTGGAAGCAAGCAAAGAAGCTAGCAAAAGAGGACCCTAGTCTACAACACAAGGAGGCACAACAGATCTAGCTCGAGCAATATGGATCCTCGCATTTCGAAGCAGGTTGTGTTGCATCATGGGAGGCCCAATTTGTAAGTATCATTCTCAAATTATGTTGTTTTTATGTGTTTTATTTGGAGGTTGTTCCTTTTTTCTAACCCCTATGCAAATTGTGTTATCTTGCAGCTTGATGTCATGGGTAGATACCCTACTCCTTTTGAGATACCCTACTCTTTTTGAGTTAGCCTATCATTGTGTACATGATAGGGTAGATACTTGGTTGCACTTCCGAGATGAGGGGCTGAATTTTTTGAGGAGCAATATAGACGGGCTACTAGTCAGCGCATTCAGGTATTTAAAAGTACTTTAGAAATCTCAATGTTGTGAATTTATCTTGATTTTACATACATTGATACATGTTGTCCAGCGTTTATAGAATCATGGCAGTATTGATGAGGAAGAAGGAATCAGTTGGCGAAGAAGTAGAAGGCGAGGAAGAAGTGATGAAGAAGACAGGAGCGGTGATGTGGGGCTGATGATGAGGATGACTCCGATTAGTCATAGGAGTAGTATAGCTAGCTAGCATCCACATCCGGTCTGTGGATGTGGCTTTATTCTTTTTTGTACTTTAAGCCACCTGTGGCTTGGCATCAGTTTGGAGGGTGAAGAAGAAGAAGGCAATGAAGAAGACAGGAGCGGTGATGGGGACGATGCTGAGGATGACTCCGATTAGTCATAGGAGTAGTACAGCTAGCTAGCAAGCACATCCGGTCTGTGGATGTGGCTTTATTCTTTTTTTTACTTCAAGCCACATGTGGCTTGGCTTCATGATATATGTATATACAAACACTTTTTGGGTTGTGTATTAATATACAGTCCTCTTCTTTTTCTGGTATTCAATTTCTTGTGCAATGTTTCATCCATGAATGCTTTGTGATGTAAAATGTTTTGGAGTTGTAATGTTTTATTCAGAAGCGTAATCGTCGACTTGTATATGACTTCAAATTTTAGTAGTTTGTCCTTTAACTCATTTAATAATATACAACGAATGTTGGGATATCTCAAGGTGTATGCCTCAGGCACACCTTATGTTTCTATGTGTGAGTGCTAGAGGCACAGTTAGGTGCCCACAAGCACAGTTAGGTGGTGGAAAGCCACATAGGATGATTGAGAGAATCTAGGAGCAGATTGAGTAGATGATTGTGGAGCTCTGAGGTCATCAGTGATGCCAGTGAGCTTGTATGAGGTGCCTACTTAAGGACCTCACTCTTCTTCATTCCATAAGCAAGTATTCTGAGTTTGTGTCCACTCTACTCTTTCTTTTCAGTGTTCCAACATGGTATCAGAGCCATTTGATCCCCCTTGAGCCCATTTCTGCCACATCATCATCTTCTTCTTCATCTTCTTCTTCACCATCTCTCCCTCTTCTTCCCAAAATTTGCTTAAGCCTGTTCTCCTCCGGTTCTCAACCATTTCCCATGCCCTTCTTGCTAGAGATCCACCTTGAAGGGGCGAACCCTTGGCTGAAAGGAATCGACGAATTGTCGCTTCTGCTCGTCGCCATTTCACGCAGATCGTCGGCCCTTCTTCCTGTGTTTTCTCTAAGAACACTCCATACTTCTCTAATTCCTTTCAGGGGGAGCTGGTCCATACCTAGAGCTATCCTGTGCTGAAATCTGAGCAGCAATGGCTGCATATTCAAGCTGAAAACAGAGAAAAACTAGTCAAATTTGAAGATAAAAGAGAGGCGACCTGACGCGTTTTTGCGCCTCTTCTTCCCAGAGGATCTTCTATGGTATACCAACTCTCTTTTGCCTCAGAAACCTGTCTTTCCTTTGCTTTGAGGAGTGAGCTACAAGCCCTCCAAGTTCAGTCTTTTAGTTTTGACAGTTTTGGACAAGTTTTGAAGATGATGCTACATAAAATGCTACTCTAGCATTTCTGAGTTTTTGAAGTTTTCAATAGCATCAATACAAGTGTGGCTTCAGTTGTGCTTTGATTTGTTAGACCTGTTTTTGATTGGAAAGTACTCATTTTAAGCCACCTCTGTGAAGCATGTAAGAAGAAGCATCATTGATTGAATATTGGTCACTAGTATTTGCTACATCAAGTGCTTATATTTTGGAAGTCTTTCAGTTCTTGTTTTTTGCCTTGTAAGAGAGATAGACACTGCCCAATATCTAGGTTAGACCCTCTCATGGCTACCCTATTGAATCTAGAGAAGTTCAATGGAAAGGGCTTCCACACATGGCAGATGAAGGTGAAATTTGCATTGATGAGGGAGAACTTATGGGGACTTGTCAAACCTACTCCTACCGCTTCTTCTACGGCCTCCAATGCTGGAGAATCTTCAACTCCGACACGACCGGCCAGGGATCCTGCTAGAGAAGAAAAAGCATATGGTATCATTGCTCTTGCTTTAGGAGATGATTATATACACCATATCTCTGACTTGGAGTCTCCTTCGGAAGCTTGGCAGAAGCTTGACATGATTTTTGGTGCTAGCTCTCACATCTCTAAACTATCACTTAAAATCTCTTTCTTTGAATTGAAGATGACTAGTGGTACTACTTTAGTAGCTCATGTCAACTATATGCGGAGTCTTATGACTCAATTAGCTTCTATCAACTCTCCTATTTCTCCAGATGATGTTATGGCAGTGTTACTTAAGAGCATGCCTGAAGATTATGATCACATAGTTACCACTTTGAAAAATCTTCCTAATCCTAATCTTGAAGGTATTATCTCTGCTCTCCAAGAAGAAGAAAGGCAATGGAGCTCAGGAAAGGCAATGACACTGCTTATGCTGTAAAAGTCCAGAAGGGCAAGTATACTCCTTGCAATCACTGTGGAAAGACAAATCACCTTTCAAAGGACTGCTTCAAAATTAATCCATGCAAGCACTGTGGCAAGAACAACCATAATGAGAAGTTTTGCAGAGCCAAAGCAAAGAAAGAAAATCCAAATCTACTTTCAGTTGAGCCTCCACAAGATGAGGCATCCCATGAAGATTATGCATTTTAATCATCTCTATGTATGCTCCAGATCTCTCTTTTTATGTCAAGGTACTCAGCCTGGATAGTCCTCCAAAATGAATGAAATAAACTATTGTGTTTTGTGTGTTTTGTAAACACCTCTGGTCACCTTATGATGTAGGCCATGTGTATGTTTTGCTCCATGGTACCTCCTGCAGACATTGTGTGCATGTACATGCAGGGGAGATAACCATTGGAAGGTCTTTTTTGTATCCCTTTTTGTTTACCTTACACCCAAGGGAACCCTTGCTAGCATGAGAACCTAGCCATAGATTAATCCTTGACCACCATGAGATGGCATGAGAAACTATGAGACTAGATGTATCCTTGACATAGCCTGAGGCATTCCCTTGAGGGGGGGTTTGTTGGGATATCTCAAGGTGTATGCCTCAGGCACACCTTATGTTTCTATGTGTGAGTGCTAGAGGCACAGTTAGGTGCCCACAAGCACAGTTAGGTGGTGGAAAGCCACATAGGATGATTGAGAGAATTTAGGAGCAGATTGAGGAGATGATTGTGGAGCTCTGAGGTCATCAGTGATGTCAGTGAGCTTGTATGAGGTGCCTACTTAAGGACCTCACTCTTCTTCATTCCATAAGCAAGTATTCTGAGTTTGTGTCCACTCTACTCTTTCTTTTCAGTGTTCCAACAACGAATCACCAATAGCTCATCATTAACGTGCCCAAAATCGTCCAAATTATAATGCGTTTGCAAATAAAAATGTTGTTGGTTGCAAGAATTCAATTTCACACTATAAAAGTGGGATTCTTGCAACCACACATCATTCTTCTTCTTTTTTAAAAATTTGTTGCAGTGCATCTATAAGGCGGCTATATGCGTGTCTATAAGCACGTCCTACTACTTTATATATGCGAGTCTATAGATGTGCAAATAGACTCGACGATAGGCACACCCATCAAATTTTTTACTAAGTCAAATATCACATCTAGAAAGGCACCTATGGGCCCTTTTCCTTGTTGTGACAAAAGAACAACGTAGGATCAGTTGCAGATGGACACATTCGAACATTGCCATCGTAGCAAAGAACACGATCTATGGTCAAATGATTGGTGGAAGAATTCATGATGACAATAGCAACATCAGGCCATTCAAATGAGTACTAGTCTCGTGTCATCAAAAGCTTTATTTTGCACCCTAGAATTCATAGAGTGACAACCAACATCTTAGAAGATGCACACCCAAGAGACCCTGCTTTCTAACCTTAGAAATGGCCTTTAATCGTCGATTACCTGCTTATTGCCTTTGGAGTTCTACTCGGAGTAGTCGGCACGATGATTTCTTTCTTGAATCTCCTCTGATCAAACACTCCTTCCCACATATTTCTGCATCAAAACTGTATCTACAACATGGCTTTGTAATGAGAGAAGATTTAGATACAACATATTTCTGCATCGAAACTACATCTGCAGGACGAATTTGTGATGAGAGAAGAAATCTTTTGCTTCTAGCCATCCAGAAACACATTTTGGAATGCCTCAACGAAGTGGGGATTTCTTGCCGTGCTAGTAATTGAGAAGTCTTAGAAAAGCTTCAAGTTGAATCTCCAATTTCTTTCCTAAATCTCCTCTAATCAAACACTGCTTCCCACAGATTTTTGCATCAAAACTATTTCTGCAGCATGACTTTGTAATGAAAGAATAAATTTTTTTGCTTACAATCTCAACAACTTTTGGAACGAGTCAATTACAGTTTTATAGCTTGCCTTCTACTGAGAGGATTTCGATTAATTGTCCTTGGATTTGTGTAGGTCACCGAGGAGACTCTCTGTTAGCTTTGTGCTTGGTTAGCAATCTAAAATCAAAACTATAATTGAGGTAAAGATATGATAGCTTTGCTTTCTCTGCTCAATAACCCACCCTTTGGCACATTTTCCCTCTCAACATCTTTTCCTCTCTTTTCCTTCTCTCATTTCCTCTCTTTTCCTCTCTTTCCCTCTCTTTCCTTCTATCTTTTCTCCTCTTTTTTCCTCTCTTTTTTCCTCTCTTTTTCCTCTCTTTCCCTCTCTTGTTCTTCTCTCTTTCCTTCTCTTTTCTCCTCTCTTTTCCTCTCTTTTTTCCTCTCCTTTTCTCTCTTTTCCTCTTTTTCCTTGTCTCTTTTCCACCCACGTGAAGCTTCAATAGCCTGACATTGAGTAAGCATATACAGACTCGTGTCTCTCTCATTTAAAGAATGATCGAGTCTATAAATGCTTGCTCAATGTCAGGCTGCACTAGTGCTTGGAGCCTATCTTTTTTTTTGTTTCCACCTCTGGGAGCTTCCTTACACTATGTGTAGTTCTTATCCTCTCTATTCTTCTCTCTTTTCCTCTCTTTCCCTCTCTCTTTTCCAAACTTTATCCCCTATCTTTTCTCGCTTTTAAAAACATACAGCATAACGAATAACAAAGAGAGGGATACAACATAATCTTATCATATGTCATAACAAATATCCAAGAGAGGGATCCCTCTAATACATTAGAAACTATAGCTAACTTTCTCCAAATCGGAGTACTTTATAAACTGTAAAGACACTCTTCATTGTTTCTTTAAATCGCATGTCTTTTCATAATTGTCTTAAGTAAATAATTATATTTTTATTGGTTTAGTAAATTGAATTTGAGTTTAATGTAATAAATTATCTTTTAAGTAAATTGTATTTCTCCTCCTTACCTACACTTGAGTTTTTTTTTGTTTTCGTGTTTGTGTTTGCATTTGTCCAATTGCCCCAAATTAGACATGGCATCACGGCACCTTGGCAGTGGCGGAATGGTCGCATTCGAGGCATGGGTGGTAAGCCTACTTCTTCTCATTTAATTTATTATTCTATTTATTTTACTACATATTGCATGCACTTTGTCTAACTCTCGTAATTTGGGTCCACAGCAATCTGCGCAATTGGTCACCTTCCCACAAATGAAGAGACGACACTCGCACTTTGCATAGGAGCAAAGCAATGGTTTATTGAGATGGAGGCATAGGGAGTGGCAGTCGATTGGGCTATGGTGGTTGCTCACTTGGTATAAGTATACTCCAACTTGTAATATCACTTTTTAACTAGTTTTATTCTTTAAGTTCCAACCTAATTTCAAATTAATATGGTTTCACTCTTAGGGTGCAAGCTCGAGGGATTTGGCTTAGACGGCTTCAATGAGGGCCAAGGATCAAGTGAAGCTAATGAGGGCAGGGTGGCAACGACGACTCCGATGAGTCAGATGAGCAGTAGTAGTATTAGTAGTAGTTTGTATATACTTTGGCATGTATATGCTTTTGTCTATCGGCTCATTTGAGCGATTTTGTATCACCCTTTTCGAAAGGAAAATTTTGTAACAAACAAGGTTGTATATACTTCGACATGTATATGCTTTTATCTCTCGGGTTGTTTGAGCGATTTTTGTATCACCCCTTTCACAAGGAAAATTTTGTAACAAACAAGGTTTGAGAGTTTTATCTCCCCTATATGCTTGTAAAAATTCTTTTGTAATGCAAAAAAGAAAACATTAGTGGGGCAAAACCGAGCTTGTTATAGCCCTATTTAGCCCCATTAATGTTTTTTTATAGTTCTGTTAAGGGTCGCTATATAGCGACGCTTCACTAATGTTGCTATATAGCGACCTTTACCAGAGTCGCTATATAGCGACACTTATATAGCAAGAAATATTTTTCGACGTTAATAGTGACATAAATAGGGACTTTTGCGCCCGTTTTAAAAAAAATTAATGTAAAAAAGGTCGGTATTTTTGTCGAAAAACGGCCTGTGCCTTGTAGTGGAAGGGGGTTAACGGTTATGCAGCTCTTCAAATGGTTCACAGTTTTTATGATATTTTGCAAGATAGAGTGGAGAAGAAGGAAAGGATCCAAGAAAGATAATAGAGTTTCGCTTTGGAGCCATATCGGCCCAAGATGGTCCAAGTGGTTATAAGAATGAGAGAGAGAGTGGAAAGACAACTACGGTTGGCCCTCCCTTTAAAAGTTGGAATGTATAAAAGCCTAAAAGTTTGACTTTAATATTTATTGTTGTATGCACAAGTTTGGAATAAGAGCTCTCTCTTTCTCTTCAAGGTTTTTGAGTTTTTTATTGCTTCCATTGTAGTGCCCTTGTGTTTTCCCCTCCATCCCCCTTCATTTCCCTCTTCTCTTCCCTCCTTGCCTCTCTTCTTCCATCTCCCCTTCCCCTTTCATCTTGCATGGAAACACATTGCAACAATCTAGGAGTCTCGAGAGAATCGAGGACGGTTCGTGTTTGCATTACTCCCACAAGGAGTAGTATGAGGAGAGGTTCCCTCAGCATTCCTTCAAGATCCCCATGACACATGAGTCACTGCCAGAGACTACACAATTTAGTAAGCATTAAAGTTCAGGTTTGTAGCTTTGATTTGGTTACATCAAATTTTGGTCTCAAAAATCGACCCCGAATCACTCTAGACTACTCTTGTGAAACCTCCCTCTCAAGCTACTTTTCGATGGAGTTAAAAATCAAGCAAGATCCACTTATTTTCTTGGAATCGGTGATAGGCATAAAATATGATTAATGGGAAATACACATACTATGCTCAACTCCTCCATCCAACACCTAGTTGCAAAACTACGGCTCTTCGAAAATCCCTTCCCATTGCTTTATGCAACATAGAGTAGAAATGCACTAATTTACAATTCGCACCTAATTTATGAGTGATTAGGGATTGATAATTTAGTGCTAAGAACTCAACAAGTCAAGTTTCTTGAGTTGATACTCGGCACACCCATTTCACATAATTTAATGACTGTATGCTCATGTTTAATTGCTCAATCAGCACACGCCCATTAATCATATCTCGAATCGTGATTTTGAATTGGATTTTGAGATTTTGTTTCCCTTACTAGTCTTTAGGCTTGTATAGGGGAGTGAATATAGTAGCATTGCCTATGCATGTGCTAAATTCAAGTTTCAGCTATCCAATGAGCGAAAAAGCATAGTTTCAGCCCATCGATGATGGAATGCCGCTTTTTGTGAGTAATCCAACAATCCAAACACTTGACTATAGAATATAATAGAAGAATATGCATGTCTAAGATAGATTACAATGTTTTTATATTATTCTTGCATATCCATAGCACGAGCCCCACCATTTGCTCGCATTTAGCTAGAATTTTAGAATAGTCCAAAAACTAAGTGAATTATATGGGCTTAGAAAGGATTAAATGTCTGATATGTACCATTTGGTCTAATTTTGATCATTTGAGTCCACAAAATGGACCCCAAGTCATAGAGTCAATCAACCAAGATTCAATCATTCACACACACTAGGAACCTATCTAAATCTGTGAATTATAAGTTGTGGGGAACACACCTATATACTTACCTCATATCCTCAATCCAATCATACCCTACTACAAAACTATGGCCCTCCCCATCTTTTTTTGTGACATAGAGTAGAAAAGTACTAAATCATGATTAATGTCTAATTTAGGAGTGATTAGGGATTGATTATTAGTGATGAGCACTTGGGGAGTCAAGCCACTCAAGTTGATATCCAACAAACCTATTTCACACTAGTGGTTGCCTACTCGGGTCCAATCACCCATTTGGGGTGCTTGCTCGCTGTCCATTGATGATCACTTTTTTGTTCCAAGACTCAAACCCACTTGAATTGGGCTTTGTCCATTTTACAGCCAATATCTATCTTGTGTATGCGGATTCAAATAAAACACATGATGTAGATATGTGACGTCTTCATTCTCTCATATTTCCTCCAAATTCACTCCAAAAGTAGTAACATATATCTCACATAAGGACTTTTAAGTACAAAAATATTTACATCATGGGATTTATAAAATTTGCAAAATTTTAAGGGGGTGTAAAGAAGCATTTTGTTATTATATCTACTATCTTTAGAATGACCTTTTAAAGAAGCATCCCCTTCTCTCCACTTACTAAGCCACTCTTCTTTTTCATGAGGCATGCTCTTATTCACCTCCCATAAGAGACTAGTGTGAATGCTCGTGGACACTTGCCCTTTTTCTTTTAACGTGGAGAGAGAGAGAGAGAGATGCCATGTTTTCTTAGAAACTTTATATGTTAAGTTTTTAAAATACGTCAAAGTCTCCCCTATAGCACTCCATGGAAGGAGTGATTACAAACTAAGAGATAGTGCCCACTCATGCAAGAAATAAACAAATTTTCTAACTTGATAAAATAGAGTTCTCTTATACATAATCAGTTTTTAAATGTGTAATTTGACAAAATGCATAAAACTTAGTCGAGAAATAGAAAAGGCTAGGCAGAGAATGTTAGCTGGTTTCTAGCCTTCAAAATACACTAAAGGTAGGTTTGAGAAAGAGTGAGCTTTGAATCCACTTTGGTTCATGAGCTAAAGGCATAGTTTTTGGGGTGTCCACACACTTGTATATTATTGGATCCTTGAGCGGCTAGCTAGGAACCCCCTGCCCAAACCTCTCCCATCCTTGACAATAGGTCTGCACAATTGCGCCTACCAATCGAATAACATAAATACATAGCTTTTTTTTCCCTACCATTCCATTTGGTATGTAAACACACCGCCCTGCCCTGTCCTTGCATGGGCAGTGTGTACCATTACACCCGCGAGGCATTTGGAGAGCGGAGAAGGTACCAACAGGGCCAATGTGTACCATTACACCCACGAGGCATTTGGAGAGCGGAGAAGGTAGGAGGGCCTTGGGTCTGATGACGGCCGTAGGCAAGCGAGACTTACCTGAGCCTCTTGGTATTGACCTGCTAACCAGGGTTAGGGTGATGATGCAACATCGTGAGATGTGCAAGGCGTTAAAGCCTTGTTGGGCAGTTGCAGCAACACCCTCCACGAGGCGCCATGGCAAGGCGTCTTCTCTCGTGAGTGCCCAACCTTCACGCCAAAATGCAAATTACATAACACAGCCTAACCATGGAGTCATCGTAAAAGCCAGCAACTACTTACTACTTGCTCTTGATTCTAGCACCTCTTTCTCAGTAATCAAATGCACAAACTACTCTCATCGCTAGTTGTTACCTCAGGAATCATCGCCGGACAAGAAGCTCTTCAACGCCACGCCCTCCTTATTCATCCCTCTCCTTGATTGAAGAGCGATCAATGCTCCCATCACTCCTCCTTTTCCGAGTCTCCTCACGGGTGTAGGTTGCTGGCGGTTACTTTCGCTCCCGTCAATCGGCCAGCTTTCCACTTATCCACCCCTTCGTGGGAGCTTTTCTGAGTCGCTTCGGGCTTTCCTAGTGCGCGTCTCGTCAGCTCTGCATCAGCTGTGAATCGGTGTATTCGCGTCTCTATATCATTCTGCAGGAGTTCCCGCAAGTTTGCAGTGCTTATAAGAAGCAATTTGCAACAGCAGGGCCTCTCGATCACGATGGGTTGCATGTCAGACGCCAGCTCCCAACTCATGAAGCTACGCTCTCGCTTTGCTAAGAGGCCCAGCATTTCCAAACCAGCTGGAGCTTGTTGCGAGTATATGAATTTGCTGGAGCAGCAGCCCCTGAGAGGAGATTTCTGCGCCTCACCAGCTCAAGATGATGACGAGCAAGGCGATTCATCGTACAACTATGGCCACCGGCCGCGCGGACTGGAAGGCTACTGGCAGAGGCAGATCTATCTTCACAGTTACAAATTCACGCGGAAACGTACTGCCACCGAGAGGATGAGGATTCCTATTAAGAAGCTGAAGACCGCGTGGGCGATCGTGCGCGGCTTGTACAAGTATCAACCTAGGAGGATGCAAGAGAAACTGGAATCCATGACTAATCGCGTGAAGTTCCATCGCTGCACACTTCTTCTCCTCTCGCGCCTCCAACCTTGCGGCTGCGTTACAAGGCCACTGTGAATGAAATTCACTATCTGTCTGGCCTGTAAGGTATCTTGCGGAGGCCTTCTATCTCCTCGCTACGCATTGGGCATCCATTCTGATCTCATTTGCAAAGTTAATTATGAAGCAGAGTTTGCTGTCTGCAGCATCGGATGAATAGCTTCAGCAAGACATCATAGTAAACCATCGGTGTTTGTTTCGGAGATTGCTTGCACAATCAATGATCCGTGGAAATCTCGCTCAGATGGAGTTCTTGTTGTGAACTATCTACAAGGTGTAGACTACGTATAAGTGCTTAGAATTTCCGATTCCAAACTTTCTGCAGTTGAAGCTACCACATCCCATTTTCTGTTATATAAAGCAGTTGGAGTTTCGCCACCGAAATATTCAGAAACTTCGAGTAGCACGATGCTCAACTTAGACTCGCGTATCGCTACTCCGTTCATCGATCTGGCATCACTTCTTTTCTGTGCCACCAATTCTTTAATCCTGTGCACACAATGGGCGAGCGTATAAATAGAATGCATGTACCTCGTGGCTGTTTGAATAATCAAACCTTACGATTTGTCATCGACTTCGTCTCCTTTCGCTGCGGAAGCTCCATTGATACATTTTTAAGGCGATATGAGGGTTTTCCAAGTAACTACTAACTCGAATTGAAGCTGAATCCTTTTATTTTGTAAGTTTTTTAAGGAAAAAAGAGAATGAGTCACAATAAGACAAAGCAACTATAGACGCCCTTGATAGACATGTAAAATAGCGGGCACTTCCACAAGCACTACTGATACGAGCACGTCTAATAGCACGTCTATTTGCACGTCTATTAACGCATCTGCACTATGAATTAGACGTGGATTTAGACACAAAATAGAGAATATAGAAAATGAGATTTTTGTGCAAGCTGATAAATGTACATCACTGCTTTCCAAACATTGCCCACGATTACCAAAGCACATAATTTCAACAAAAATATCAATGCTTTTTTGCAAACCCACATATATAAAAATTAAGTGAGGTGAGGAGAATGAGACAATATGTCAAATAGTTTTGCCAATATCAACGATGGACTATGGTTCAATCTCATTCTCAATGAGATCAACCCTTGCCAGACTATCTACTTCAAAATCCAAACCAGTATTGAGATCTACAAATACATTCAGTCCACTACTACTTGTGCTACTCATGTGCTCATCGAAATCAGCATCACCGATGGTAGGCTTGTCCTCATAGATAATGGCCTCAATATCTGTATCTCCTATCTCATGATCATCCTCCTCTCTCGTATCACGGTCATCATCACCTGCATGCCCATGATCATCCTCCGTGTGTTCCATATTAGTAAATGTACTATACATCACTTTAGAACGTGGCGTAATAGGTATGACATGCAACCACCTATTATTATCCACCATTGGTTGATAGACAACCTAATTCAAACACAAATACAATCATGTTATTTTCCTTGCATCGAAGGTATCAAATATTTAAAAGTGAGTATTTTTATATGTGTGTACAATACCTGTTCACATTGTTGCAGTAGTACTAGTGTGTCATTCTTACTTTGCCAAAACTTTGTGGAGTCAATAGTTACAAAGTCACTTGCATGGCGTTTGATTGTTGCATTAGGGCCTCTTTCCACCACGTCCTTAAACCATACATACACAAAGAAGCATCAAAAGTCAAGGTTAATAATATCTTAGATTATGTCATAATAATCATCCATGGCTCCATTGGCTCCCTCAAAGCTAGCAATGACACCGCAATCTTGTGTGTTTCTCTTATCATCAATCCGTTGTGTTAAAAAATGCTTGCCCTCACACCTTATAGCATTGAACATACTACACTATACCAAGACAAAATCAATTAAATAAGTAATCTAAATTATTGAAAGTTCCTAACTTATGCATAACATTCTATATACCGACCTTGCTCATGCATCCCCTAGCATACTCCCATTCTTCCATTGTGATATGCATGCCCTCGTCTCTCTCTACTCTCTCCATTTCGTCAAGTAGCCAATCCACATGAATATCCTTTGGGTGCTCTTAGATGTTGAGGGTATGGCACACGAGATCCGTGGTATGTACAAAAGAGGACCCTTTCTCTTTGTCTTCTTGCCTTTGCATCCTCGTATCTTGTCACTCATCTTTTCATCACATCACTATTAAGCATGCAATAAAGCTTAATATTATTAAGCAACTCCATGTCTATTACTTTTCTCTGTCCTTTCCCTTGAGGCACAATAGAGGTCATCCTTAGGTCTTCATCATCTCTCCATAGTTGTGGGGAAACTCAGAAATATGTACAAGTGACTCTTGTACCAACCAATCCTCGACCATGCTACCTTCAAGTCTTGCATTTTGTCTCATGAAACCCTTCAAAGTCTTCATGAAGTGCTCGGGAAAGAACAACCATTGTGCATGTACAGTACCTCATATAGCAATCTCATCCACCAAATGCACTATGAGATGTAGTTGGCTTGTAAGAATAGAACGTGGAAATGTCTCCTTCACTAAACAAACCACCTCTACTGATATAACTCAAGCATTCTCAAGCGTGGTGGGATTTATTTCCTTTGAGCTTACATACCTAGAAAGGAAAAAGTATGCCATATTAGCAATATGAACACTTGCATGGAGCATTGATACACTTCACATTTTGTATCCTGTAAAGTATCTCACAAGATCGCCCATCTTGTAAATACAATCCTTCAAGTCCTTCGATGCACTACAAGAAATGCTAGTAGGTAGTATCAACCGAACACACGAGGAATGGTTGATTAATTGCTTCTAATTCACTCACAAATTTGGAAGGAAAAAGATATTATGCACATAAAATATTTACTTGGAGCATCTTGTGGCAATCATGAGATTTCAAGCCATATAATTACTCTACACCTCTTTTCTTGCTCTTTGTGAAGGTCCCCTTTAAACACCTCATGCATCCAATGAGAGTGCGAATTGTAGTGATAGCTCGCTTTGGCGCCACCATCTCTAGCTTTGATGACCTCCACGGTGCATGAGGTAAAAAGACACATCCATTTGGCCTCTCTCGTAGCCAAGATTCATGCATCCTCCTTGTGGTGCATAGATCCTCACTTATGTCTGCAGAATCTTGTGTCCCATTCAAATGTTCCCAAATGGTAGATGCCACATTCTTGAAGATATGCATGGGATCAAGCAGGTGATTTATCTTGAGGGGGGACCAATATGGTAAACGATAAAAGATGGACTATCTAAACAAAAGCTGATGTTAGCATAGATGGAGTATCTAAACAAAAGTTGGTGGTGCGTAGATCCTCCCTTATGCCTACGGAATCTCGTGTCCTATTCAAATGTTCCCAAATGGTGGACGTCACATTCTTGAAGATATGCATGGGATCAAGTAGGTGATTGATCTTGATGTGGGACCAATATGGTAAATGATAAAAGATGGAGTATCTAAACAAAAGCTGGTGTTAGCGGACAATCTTTATTTCCATTCAATATAGCATATAATACTTACAAACCCTTACCGACTCATGCCAAGTGGTAGAGGAGTCGTGGAACCATCCCAAATTCTCATCCAATCTCCTGTAGTGAGTGATTGTGGGGGGACTTCATTCCAAGGGGTGACATATCTATGATCATCAGGTGGAAGAAATCGATGGTGATTCTCATAGATGACCTTATTCAATGCGTCTACCCATGAGGCAACTAGTGAAGGATCACAAACAAGACATGCATGGTAACCCGATGTGGTGAGACCTAAACAATAGACACAATTAAGAGTTGAAGGTGAGTTTAGGGTGCCACATCGATTGCCTACTCATACTTAAAAGTTCATGCTTACCTGAACACTCGCCATAGCCTGAGAAGTCATGCATCGTCCACATCAAGACTACTTTGTAGTTGTCTCGTGATGAGGGAGGCCTGCTCACATCATGCACCTCGATATCTCTCCAAAGTATCTCTATCTCATCAATCAAAGGATCCAAATAAACATCAGGATTTTTTACTTTATGTTTCCCTGGAATTAGAAGGGATAACATAACATGTCCTTTCTTAATTGCCATAGAGGGTGGAAGATTATAATTCACTAATATCACTAGCCATACACTATAAGAGGTGCTTTTGAGACCAAATGGGTTCATGCCATCCATACCCAATCCAAGTCTCAAGCTCCTAGTTTCTTCCTTGAAGCTTGGCCATGTGTCTTCAATATGCTTCCATGCAGGAGTGTCTGTGGGAGTTCTCCACTTGCCATCGATTGATCGATGGGAGGAATGCCATGACATGAGCTCTACAATGGATTTGCACTTGAACATATGTTGGATGCAAGGGATTATGGAAAAATGTCATAGAACCTTACGAGGCACATCCAAAGTTTTGAGATCTGCTCTATATCTTGCCTCTCCACAAGTAGAAAACTCTCTTCCATCCTTATGTGGTCCACGAAACAGAATGCAATCATTGATGCATGCATGGATGCACTTGTAATCTAATCCTCCAAGCATACACAACATATAAAGCATTCTATTCAACCACACAAAATTCTGGTTCTACTAAAAAAAGATTCCGTAAAGCATCTATAAGTGCATCTATGTACGCATCTTTTTGTTTTCTTTAAATTTCTACAGAGCATCTAAAGCGCGTCTATAGGCATGTTTGTATGTTATATAGATGCACCTATAGACACGGGTTTGTAAACATGCCCGTAAGTTTTTTTTTAGTTAAGGAAACGCATATGTGGGTACTTTATCTTGTTGTGTAGGACCCGATCCTCCCTACAAATGTCAGGGATGGTAATTTATTATTGATTTTGTGATGTCCATATTTTGGAAGCTGAAGTCCAACAAATACATGAATAAGGCGATACAATAACTGATCCTCATTGCCGTTTTTACAATATTTCACATGGACTATAATCATATGAATAAAGGTGTAGTCATCCTTCAATCTTGCATCCATCTTGGATTTTCTTGCTCCCTCGCATCGATAACATGCATTAAACGAGAGGAATGTTGTAAGAATTCAGAATAAAAACAAGAAATTTTGAATGGACCAATAATTAAAAATATTTATATTATAATCTATAATATATAATTATTATAACCACACATAGTGTGGGTGGGGAGGCGGAGTGCTTCCTTTCCCAAAGAGTTATAATTCGAAGGAATGGGCCCTTCCCTAGGTGCCGAGATAACGCTGAGAATATTAATGCCAAGGATGAGTCTCACGAATGGATAAGAAAATGGCATATTACTTGAATGTCAATAGTCATAATTGTAGTCAAACACCGAGAGACAATATCCAAGAAACGTGCGAATGTGAGCCTGAGAGGACCTGTGTGTGTCCTTGAGTGGGATGATTCCAACATTCTCAGATCATTCAATAGACTCTAGACATACATAGTCGTTTTATTATGAAAAGCACCTATATGCTTTTCGTGCTTTAGTCAAAAGCTCAACTTTTACATCAAACCCAATCAAGGTCATAAGATGAAACCAGATCAAGGGCTTAGATTCATGACAAGTGGCTCAAGGGGGTGTGAGAAAACCCAAAATCTCCCTAGGCTGCCTGCCGTAAAAACAAATTCTTCCCATTTTAAGGAAGTTGAAAGAGGAAAATCGTTCTTTCATGGTATCCACCTTTGGAAAACTATCTCTAGGATATTAATAAATGGGACACCAGCTATTTGGGGCACCTTCTCTTTCTCTCCTCCTTCTACCCCCCTCCTTCCCTCACCTCGCCTTTGAAATTGAAATTTGATGCATCGTGAGCTATTCAAATCGCCTTTTGGATTTCCACGGACATGCCTCTTGAATTTATTCAACTTGTTAGAATAACGAGTAGAATAATTATTTGATCGATTCAAGTAGTGCAACCCAAGACAATTCTCCAATGAATCATGAATCATGTTGTGACATGGAATGTGTGAAATTTGATATAATGACATGGAATATGTAAATTTTGAGAATGTAAATCAATATTATATTTATTCATTACCATGACCCTATGTATGTGTTAATACTATGTGCACTCTTTTTGTTAATATATTATGATTTTAGCAATGTTAATCCAATGATGCAACATAAGTATAACATAGAAAGCAACAACGGTGCATTGTTTATTGATTATATGTATTAAGAAAAATAAGTAAGGAGTAAAGAAACACCATGCAATAATTATTAATCATGGCAAACAAGCTCCTTCAATATAACCAACATTTGAGAAAATCAAAATCAAACAGTTAAGCAATGTTCATGCAACTAATTACAAATTTGCAATTATGCAGCATTAAAACAAGTAATAATTAAGCATGTAGTCGAAATCAAACTTTAGTTACAAGCATGCATCCATGCAACATGAAATAATCACTAAGAATATTTAATTTTTCATCAACATAAAAAATTCACCAAGCATGTACAACCAAACAAACAATTGTTACAAACATGTGAGCATCACTAAATGTATTTAAGAAACCAAATATTAGTTGCCTTTCCATCCAAACAAAATAGGTGGTGGCCACGTGATTTCTATTACACTAAAGACTATTAAGCATCTTATTAAATTATATAATACAAAGTTGACATATGTATGCAAAATTTTCAAAAAGGGAAGAAAAACAAATGTAATACATATGCATACATTGATCCATCTAAATGATAATACATATGATGCAAGATTGACATACGTATGCAAAATTTTCAATGCAAAATTTTCAAAGACGAAAGAAAAATGAAGGTAATACATATGCATACATTGATCCATAAAAGTGATATACATATGATGCAAGATTGACATACGCAAGCAAAATTTTCAAAAAGGAAACAAAAGAAGAGGTAATACATTTCATGATACATTGATCCATAGAGGATCCATATAAGGGAAGAAGCAAGCTAAGGGTGTCCACTTTTTGTTCACTCCCCAATCCTTAGGAGGTGGAAGGACAAGCTTTTTAGCACACAAAAATGCAAATCTCACCTACTTCCCTATGGATCTAGTCTTTGAAGTCTTCAGACACAACATCACACATGCTATTGTGCACACAATTGTATAGTCTGATCGAAAATTTGACGCACATACAAAAAATTTCTTTGTGTCACACGGCATGGTTCCAGGGCAGTCACACCTTTGTCACGAATAGAGAGTGTCATATTAAATTCTAAATTTCTCACTCATTTTAGATTAAATATTATTGAAACTTTGTAGGTGGTCTCTTTACATTATATAGAGCTTAACTTGATTTATTGGTAATTTTTTAAATGATTTATCTAATTATAAATAATTATTTATAATAAATAAAGTCATAAAATACATGCATTTTAGTAGCACACCACATTTTTTTAGTATTTTGAATAATTAAGCGAATCCAATTCGGTGGAAGGTTAGTAGGCACATAACGGTGTGTGGTTGAATCATCAAATCCCAAATCCAACAGCTAGATTTAGGAAGATTGAAGTTAATTTTTACTTTTACTCTGAAGAGGATCAACAAAGAATATTAAAAATAAATCTAGTAATTCTCAAACATGACCAAACATTTCAAAAATGTCAATATTTTTAGTTCTCCACATGATGAATAAGAGGAAAAAATTTGGTTAAATTTGAGTAAGGGAAACGTACGATATGGCCTCCAAGAGTGAAATCTCCCTTTTGTGGGGGAAAAAGGGCCACCCAAGCCTAATACCAAGACAAGGTAGGCTTGGTATTAGGCTTGGTGAGGTAGGCTAGGAGCATCACCAACCCTAGTGGCAAGCCTTTGGAGTGTGTATGCTGCCCATGTGGAAGGCTGAGTCATCTATTTTTGCCTTGCAACCATGCCATGTTGTTAGACTGCATGGTGCCATGTCATCAAGGAGATGTGACATCACTCCTTGCCATGTCACCTTACATTGCCACACGTGCTGCCACATGTGCCACCTCATCATTCCATATCATAGGAACTCCTGCAGCCATGTCATCACACCTTTTCCTTGGCATACCTCGTCAACCTTACCACATCACCAATCCCTCCACCTCAATTTGCCATGCCAATCTACCACCTCATGAATTTCAACTCATCATGCCACCTCACATTTCCATGTCATGGAAGAGACTCATATATTCCACACCATATTGCCACATCATGACCATGCATGGTGCCACATCAGCCACATGTTTACACATCATGATCATGGTGAGACACATCATCAACATGCAACACCTATTTCATTAATTTTGGACTTTTTGTGTTGTTTTTGGACGAAGCCCAAAAATCCTTCCCAAATGAAAACTTTACTTTATGAAAATATCCTTTCCAAATCAAAATTTTACTTTCTAAAAAGTTTCTTCCCAAATCAAAAGTTCACTTTGTGGCACTGTCATATTCACATAAAAATATTGTTTTTTCAATCTATACTTTTTCACCAACATGCAAGAATTTGAAATAATCCTATATTAGAAATTCTAGCTATATCTAAGTTATTTGTTAATTTAATTATTTTTAATATTTTTCCTTGACGTTTTTCCTTCCCAAATCAAAAGTTCACTTTGTGGCTCTATCATATTCACATACAAATATTGTTTTTTCAATCTATACTTTTACACCAACATGCAAGAATTTGAAATAATCCTATATTAGAAATTCTAGCTATATCTAAGTTATTTGTTAATTTAATTATTTTTAATATTTTTCCTTGACGTTTTTCATTGACATGATAAATTTATAAATCCATGAAAGGAGACTTAAATATTTCATGAAAATAACATTGTCACTCGGCAATATGCACAAAATTTAACAAAACTTTTAATAAATAGAAAGAAGACATGATGCCATAAGACCAAAGAGGGATAATAGCAATTGTAGCTTTATGTATATGATTACATTGAGAGACGTTGCTCTTAGCTACAGTCTTTATATCCAAAATGATATAGATTGAACATATGTTTACAATTTAAATTGTTGCTCTTAAAGAGCCTCAATTCGTGCCATCTGCATAATTTGACACCCCATTGTCTTATTGCTCAATGTCACGACAGTCCCTTGCCAGTTGCCATCTGCATAATTTGACCTAGGCTTGTCTTGCCAAGCCTTGCCCCTTGGGTGCATTGACTCCCCATTGTCTTATTGCTCAATGCGATAGTCCCTTGCCAGGTGCCATCTGCATTAACTCCCTGTTGTCTTGCCAAGCCTTGACCCTTGGGTGACATCCAGTGCAAAATACAGGTGCCATCTGCAAAATACAGGTGCCATCTGCATTAACTCCCACAAGTTATCTTGCCAAGCCTTGCCCCTTGGGTGCATTGACTCCCCATTGTCTTATTGCTCAATGTGATAGTCCCTTGCCAGGTGCCATCTGCATTAACTCCCTATTGTCTTGGCAAGCCTTGACCCTTGGGTGACATCCAGTGCATATTTTGACTCTCATTTGACATACGAGGTGATGACTCTGATTATAATTGTCTTGGATTGGCTCCTTGCCTAGTACCCAAATAAAATCCTTCTGAATCAATGGACTTCAATACAAAGCTTTAATCATGGACATTCTTCATTTGCGCTATCTCCTTCTACTTCCTCCATGGCGAGCATCCTTAAAAATTCATGTATATGCAAAATAGTTTGCTGTGGTATTTTTATTTTTCCTTCTACCTCATATCCCATGTGCTTCTTTGATTTCTTTGCCCTTGAATGCCAAGACACTATGATTGTCTCTGTCGAAACTTGAGAGACTGCTTCATCATTTGGGACCCACTCCTTCATTATACAATTAGTATATAATGTGTTGTTATCCATATTCTCCTTCCTGCCCTTTGGCTCATACCATACCGCTGTAAATGTTGTAGCTCTCCCTTGGTCATCTCTTTGCACATCAACTACTTTTGCAACCCAAAACTTCACATTCTCATATTCATCATCCGATGGCCGAACCACAACAAAACAATCAACCTCTATATCTACTTGTGGCATAAACTCTCTCTTCTTCGGTCCACAATATGGACGTGGGAGTAATGATACAAAATCATTTTCAAAGACTGGAGCTGGGCGCAAATCGTTATGAACATTTGGCCAAAACATATTGCATTCTTCCTTGACATCCTTTGAGCCTCGCATTCTCTCAAGGTCCTTTATTAAATTTCGTGTCTTGTTAATTACAGTGGTAGTGTGTTCTCTCCAAGCAGGCTTCGAATCAGGATATCTCTGGAGCATTTCCTCTTTGTATGTAATAAATGCTTTTAATCCATCTATTTCACAATTAGACCTCTCATTAAATTCTTGTATAGGAGCCCATGTTGGATACCTTTCCTTGCTGGGAATTGAAGTTAAGAGACTGTAAGGTTCTTCAGGTTCCCATTTTGTATCATGAGAATACTGTTGCCATTGCATTACGGGTTTTTCATCTTTTAAAAAAAAACGAAAGTAGTGTGGATTGGTATGACCTATCAATGCATCACCACCCGTTTGTATGAAAGGTAGAATGAAGCTCTTCCAATCATACATTCTTTCGAGCCTCTCACATACTGTACTTTCCTTACGACCACCAACTTGCCTGCCACATCTTCTTACCAAGTCATCTATTGTCTCCACATCCTTGCATTTAAGCTCCCTTGAGACTGTGCTAAAAACCTGATCGATATCCTCATGTGTATGCCCAACATACAAAAATCCACATTCGACCTCATTGAAGATTCGATGAGCAACTAGCATGGAGCAGAAGGCAAACATAAGTACATTCTTATTTTCTCGCCAGCAATTATCAGCTTGTATTCTCAAAGTCGGTGGCAGGCGACCTTTTTCTGCATGTACATTGCGAATTGCCTTCATAATAGATGTTACAACTTGATTGCTATCATGTAGATGCAAGGAATCAATCCATATATCTGCAAAGAACTTAATTCCATGCACTAACACTCCACATAGATGTGTCTTTAGAAAGTGCTTTCCTTGTAATTTAGGTGGAGTGGCAACAAAACGAGGCAATGTTGTTGTATTCTGATCCATGCCATCTACAATAAGACACATGTAGTCATCAGGATGCGAAATAGCTTGCTCCTTCCAAAATGCATATTTTTGTCTGGAATGTCGAATAAGGTCATGATGAGATTTTCGGTTTTTTTTGTATAATTCCCTTTGATTTGGACATGTTGCACTCTCAATCGCTCGCTTTAAATCATCACAGACATTGCACTTTGACATTTTTTGCCTCCTTGGGATTTTAACATATCCAAAGTTCTTCTTCCAAAGAGTATACAAAGTATGAGAAGAAGCTACAGCATCCCCTCTTTGCCTTTGCTTTTCTGCAATAGAGTCAAATACTTCGAGCTTTGTCAAGCCCATTGGAAGGTGCATTTCAGTGATCGCGTCACCGTTAGGGAGTTTGGTAGATATATGGGGTTGAGGCAAAGCATTTTCATGTATGAAGTCTTGTAAAATTGCTGCTGCCCTGACAGTTGAGATTCTTGATTTGGACCTTCCTCTATTACCGTGAATGCTAAATTTGTTGCCGCCCTTTGCCTTGGTGACTAAATCCCAATATGTACCATGGGATAATCCAGTAATATTGCGATATGCCTTATTGCAAATCCTTTTTCCATTTACGAGAGGTTTTACCTTTTGTCTTGAACTTAGCCTTTTATTGCCATTCTGAAGAAAGCAAGAGAGACTTGTGAGAAGGTATTCATTTCTTTCGCTTCCCCTTCTTTGCCACACATGTCCTCTACATTCCCTGATGTCTGCAAGATCAATGAAGCGCATACATCTTCGCTTGCAACATAGATATCCCAATGCATTTAACATGTTCTCCTCCTTCATTACTCTCTTCCTCTTTGGTTGCTTTTGTGGATCTGCCTGGATTCTCTTTCTCTTCATGCATATGTATGACCGTTTTCGTTCCTCGTACACATTGTTATCTGTATTTATGCACTTCTTCTCCTCACATTTGTTTGTAACCAAGCATCCATGATTGGTCGTTGCATCCTTGTTCATATCACAATCAAAGTTAAATACTGAATAATCCTCTGTTGATCTCATCCTCATTTTTAACATACTCTTAGGACCATTCAATGAATTCAATATTCTACGAGAGTATTGAGAACCTTGAAACTCTTCCACTCCTGAGAGAACATCACTCATTGGGACATCTTGCATGGCTTTCACAAATCCACAACCTTGATTGACACCAGGTTTGTTAATATGCATGAACTCATCCACACTTGACAAGACATCGCTATTGAAACCTTTGCCCTTCTCACTGTGCAAGAATTCATCCACCCCAGATAAGGCTTCGCTTCTAAAATCATTTTGTTTCTTGGAACCAATGAACTCATCCACTCCAGATAAGATGTCACTTCTATAATTGAGTATATTGAAATCATCCACATTTGAAGTGATAGAGCCTGGCACATGGGCACGCTTTTTAGGTCCTTTGATATTGTAGTATGCGTTGTCTTTATCATTGAAAACCACGTGCCTCTTTCTCATGTTTAAAAATTGCATGCTCCATCTCATATTCTTGCCTACCTCATAGTAGGGATCACATAAGGATGTTATGTTATCAACCATACCATCATCAGTGACTTTTAGAATCCTCATCTGCGCAAATGACCATTGCTCCACTTGTTCAAATCCCAATACTTCACCTTCTGCTACAATCTTATTTGCAAATGATCTCATTTATAAAATGTCCCCTATAGTAAAATCCAAGGTGGTGCACTTTGTATTCTTGATAATGTCTGTTGCATAAGTCTCATCTTTGTCCCATGCTATAAATGATTTGTTGGATGTATTGTAGGGCATAACATCTCCAAGTGTTTCCATATCTCCACATTTATACTTTAGCTCAACATGTGCGCTAAGAATCTTTGATACAGTAACTGCTACCTTATCTTCGCCAAGTCTTCGAAAGTGGCAAAGAGAATTGGGATCACTATCATGGATTGTAGCAAATGCAACTACTTCTCTTTTGCTACATAAAATCACATCCATCCCTGGAACAAAATCTATAGCCATCTCCTTTGTGAGAGTCCTTCGCAAGCAAGCTGTAGTGGCAACAATTACATAAATATTAGTCTCTTTTTAATAATCTACTTATTTATTATAATTTTTAATTAGTACTTAATTTATTAGTGGGAGAAGTTATCCGATCAAGTACTCATCAGATGGACATGCCAAGTTATCCTTTGCATGGTCAATCAAGCATTAAATACTATTTTTGCTCTAGTGTCATGCACATCCGTAAAAAAACATGAGCCTACTAGGTACGTTATCCAATCAAACACTAATGGGATGCGGGTGCCACTTTGCATGTAAGTCAATTCCACCTAGTTGAGGTGTACAAAAAGTGTTGTGCCCATCGGATATGCTTTGCATGGTCCATCGAGCATTAAATACTATTTTTGCTCCTATCATGCACATCCATAAAAAAACACATTGCTAGGTGTGTTATCCGATCAAGTACTTATGCGATGGGAATGCCACTTTGCATGTAAGTCAATTCCACCTAGTTGAAGGTGTGTGCAAAGTATTGTGCCCATCCAATATGCTTTGCATTGTCGATCAAGCATAACACACTATTTCTGCCTTACTGTCATGCACAACCATATAAAAACACGGCCATAGGTGTGTTATTCAAATAAGTACTTATCAGATGGGGGCTCCACTTTGCACGCAAGTCCGTTTTAACTACATTGAGGTGCGTGCAAAGTATTGTCACCATCGGATATGATTTGCATGGTCGATCACGCATTATACACCATTTTTTCCCTAATGATATGCACATTCGCACAAAAACACGCCATTAGGTGTGTTATCTGACCAAGTACTTATCGGATGGGTGTGCCTCATTGAGAACATTTCAATACCACCTAGGTTGAGGCGTAAAAAAATTTTTGTGCCCATTGGATATCCTTTGCATGGTCGATCGAGCATTAAATACCATTTTTGCCTTAGTGCCATGCACATTCGTCAAAAAACGCAGTCCTAGATGTGTTATTCAGACTAGTACTTATCGGATGGGGGCTCCAGTTTGCACGCAAGTCTGTTTCAACTAGGTTGAGGTGTGTGCAAAGTATTGTCACCATCAGATATGATTTGCATGGTCGATCACGCATTATACACCGTTTTTCCCTAGTGGTATGCACATCCGCAAAAAAACACGCCCTTAGGTATGTTATCTGACCAAGTACTTATCGGATGGGTGTACCTCTTTGACAAAATCTTAATACCACCTAGGTTGAGGTATAAGAAAAGTATTATGCCCATCGGATATGCTTTGCATGGTCGATCGAGCATTAAATACCATTTTTGCCTTAGTGCCATGCACATTCGTAAAAAAACACGCTGCTAGGTGTGTTATCCGATCAAGAACTTATGCAATGGGAATGCCACTTTGCATGTGAGTCAATTACACCTAGTTGAAGATGTGTGCAAATTATCGTGGCCATCCGATATGATTTGCATGGTTGATTGAGCATTAAATACCATTTTTGCCTTAGTGCCATGCACATCCGTAAAAAAACACGCTGCTAGGTGTGTTATCTGATCAAGCACTTATGCGATGGGCGTGCCACTTTGCATGTAAGTCAATTACACCTAGTTGAAGGTGTGTGCAAAGTATTGTGTTCATCGGATATGCTTTGTATTGTCGATCGAGCATAACACACTGTTTCTGCTTAGTGTCATGCACAACCATATAAAAATACGGCCATAGGTGTGATATTCAAATAAGTACTTATCAGATGGGGGATCCACTTTGCACGCAAGCTCGTTTCAACTACTTTGAGGTGCATGCAACGTATTGTCACCATCGAATATGATTTGCATGGTCGATCACGCATTATACACCATTTTTTTCCTAATGATATGCACATCCGCAAAAAAACACGCCATTAGGTGTGTTATTTGACCAAGTACTTATCGGATGGGTGTGCCTCATTGAGAACATTTCAATACCACCTAGGTTGAGGTGTACGAAAAGTTTTGTGCCCATCGGATATCCTTTGCATGGTCTATCGAGCATTAAATACTATTTTTACTCTAGTGTCATGCACATCCGTCAAAAAACACGTTTCTAGGTATGTTATAGGATCAAGCACTTATGGGATGGGCATGCCACTTTGCATGTAAGTCGATTCTAGCTAGTTGAAGGTGTGTGCAAAGTATCGTGCCCATCGGATATGCTTTGCATGGTCGATCGAGCATTAAATACCATTTTTGCCTTAGTGCCATGCACATCCGTAAAAAAACACGCTGCTAGGTGTGTTATCTGATGAAGCACTTATGCGATGGGCGTGCCACTTTGCATGTAAGTCAATTACACCTAGTTGAAGGTGTGTGCAAAGTATTGTATTCATCGGATATGCTTTGCATTGTCGATCAAGCATAACACACCGTTTTTGCCTTAGTGTCATGCACAACCATATAAAAACACGGCCATAGGTGTGTTATTCAAATAAGTACTTATCAGATGGGGGCTCCACTTTGCACGCAAGTCCTTTTTAACTACATTGAGGTGCGTGCAAAGTATTGTCACCATCGGATATGATTTGCATGGTCGATCACGCATTATACACCATTTTTTTCCTAATGATATGCACATCCGCAAAAATACACGCCATTAGGTGCGTTATCTGACCAAGTACTTATCGAATGGGTGTGCCTCATTGAGAAAATTTCAATACCACCTAGGTTAAGGTGTAAGAAACGTTTTGTGTCCATTGGATATGCTTTGCATGGTCGATCGAGCATTAAATACTATTTTTGCTCTAGTGTCATGCACATCCGTCAAAAAACACGTTGCTAGGTATGTAATCCAATCAAGCACTTATGGGATGCGCGTGCCGCTTTGCATATAAGTCTATTCCACCTAGTTGAAGGTGTGTGCAAAGTATCGTGCCCATCGGATATGCTTTGCATGGTGGATCGAGCATTAAATACCATTTTTGCCTTAGTGCCATGCACATCCGTAAAAAAACACGCTACTAGGTGTGTTATCTGACCAATTACTTATCGGATGGGTGTGCCTCATTGCGAACATTTCAATACCACCTAGATTGAGGCATACAAAAAGTTTTGTGCCCATCGGATATGCTTTGCATGGTCGATCGAGCATTAAATACTATTTTTGCTCTAGTGTCATGCACATCCGTCAAAAAACACGCTTCTAGGTATGTTATCCGATCAAGAACTTATGGGATGGGCGTGCCACTTTGCATGTAAGTCGATTCCACCTAGTTGAAGGTTTGTTCAAAGTATTGTGCCCATCGGATATGCTTTGCATTGTCGATCAAGCATAAAACACCGTTTTTATCTTAGTGTCATGCACATTCGTAAAAAAACGCAGTCCTAGATCTGTTATTCAAACTAGTACTTATCGGATAAGGGCTCCAATTTGCATGCAAGTCCGTTTCCACTAGGTTGAGGTGTGTGCAAAGTATTGTCACCATCGGATATGATTTGCATGGTTGATCACGCATTATACACCGTTTTTTTCCTAGTGGTATGCACATCCGCAAAAAAACACGCCCTTAGGTATGTTATCTGACCAAGTACTTATCGGATGGGTGTGCCTCTTTGACAACATTTTAATACCACCTAGGTTGAGGTATGAGAAAAGTATTATGCCCATCGGATATGCTTTGCATGGTCGATCGAGCAGTAAATACCATTTTTGCCTTAGTGCCATGCACATCCATAAAAAAACACGCTCCTAGGTGTGTTATCCGATCAAGCACTTATGCGATGGGAATGCCACTTTGCATGTAAGTCAATTCCACCTAGTTGAAAGTGTGTGAAAAGTATTGTGCCCATCAGATATCCTTTGCATGGTCAATCGAGTATTAAATACTATTTTGACTCTAGTGTCATGCACTTCCGTCAAAAAACACGCTGCTAGGTATGTTATCCAATCAAGCACTTATGGGATGGGTGTGCCACTTTGCATGTAAGTCGATTCCACCTAGTTGAAGGTGTGTGCAAAGTATTGTGCCCATCGGATATGCTTTGCATTGTCGATCAAGCATAAGACACCGTTTTTGCCTTGGTGTCATGCACAACCATGAAAAAACACGGTCCTAGGTGTATTATTCAAACTAGTACTTATCGGATAAGGGCTCCAATTTGCATGCAAGTCCGTTTCCACTAGGTTGAGGTGTAAAGTATTGTCACCATCGGATATGATTTGCATGGTTGATCACGCATTATACACTGTTTTTTCCCTAGTGGTATGCACATCCGCAAAAAAACACGCCCTTAGGTATGTTATCTGACCAAGTGCTTATCGGATGGGTGTGCCTCTTTGACAACATTTTAATACGACCTAAGTTGAAGTATAGGAAAAGTATTTTACCCATTGGATATGCTTTGCATGGTCGATCGAGCATTAAATACCATTTTTGCCTTAGTGCCATGCACATCCGTAAAAAAACACGCTGCTAGGTGTGTTATCCGATCAAGCACTTATGCGATGGGAATGCCACTTTGCATGTAAGTCAATTCCACCTAGTTGAAGGATCGTACCAATCGCGGATATGCTTTGCATGGTTGATCGAGCATTAAATACCATTTTTGCCTTAGTGCCATGCACATCCGTTAAAAAACACACTTCTACGTTTGTTATCTGATCAAGCACTTATGCGATGGGCGTGCCACTCTTCATGTAAGTCAATTCCACCTAGTTGAAGGTGTGTGCAAAGTATTGTGCCCATCGGATATGCTTTGCATGGTCGATCGACCATTAAATACTATTTTTGCTCTAGTTTCATGCACATCCGTAAAAAAAACACGCTGATAGGTATGTTATCCAATCAAGCACTTATGGGAAGGGCGTGCCACTTTGCATGTAAGTCAATTCCACCTAGTTAAAGGTATGTGCAAAGTATTGTGCCCATCGGGATATGCTTTGCATGGTTGATCGAGCATTAAATACCATTTTTGCCTTAGTGCCATGCACATCCGTAAAAAAATACGCTGCTAGGTGTGTTATCTGATCAAGCACTTATGCGATGGGCGTGCCACTTTGCATGTAATTTAATTCCACCTAGTTGAAGGTGTGTGCAAAGTATTGTGCCCATCGGATATGCTTTGCATTGTCGATCAAGCATAACACACTGTTTTTGCCTTAGTGTCATGCACAACCATATAAAAACACGGCCATAGGTGTGTTATTCAAATAAATACTTATCAGATGAGGCCTCCACTTTGCACGCAAGTCCGTTTTAACTACGTTGAGGTGCGTGCAAAGTATTGTCACCATCGGATATGATTTACATGGTCGATCACGCATTATACACCGTTTTTTCCCTAGTGGCATGCACATTCGCAAAAAAACACGCCCTTAGGTATGTTATCTGACCAAGTACTTATCAGATGGGTGTGCCTCTTTGACAACATTTTAATACAACCTAAGTTGAGGTATAGGTAAAGTATTATGCCCATCAGATATGCTTTGCATGGTCGATCGAGCATTAAATTCCATTTTTGCCTTAGTGCCATGCACATCTGTTAAAAAAACACGCTGCTAGGTGTGTTATCCGATCAAGCACTTATGCGATGGGAATGCCACTTTGCATGTAAGTCAATTCCACTTAGTTGAAGGTGTGTGCAAAGTATCGTGCCCATCGAATATGCTTTGCATGGTCGATCGAGCATTAAATTCCATTTTTGCCTTAGTGCCATGCACATCCGTAAAAAAACACGCTGCTAGGTGTGTTATCTGATCAAGCACTTATGCGATGGGCGTGCCACTTTGCATGTAAGTCAATTCCACCTAGTTAAAGGTATGTGCAAAGTATTGTGCCCATCGGATATGCTTTGCATGGTGGATCAAGCATTAAATACCATTTTTGCCTTAGTGCCATGCACATCCGTAAAAAAACACGCTGCTAGGTGTGTTATCTGATCAAGCACTTATGCGATGGGCGTGCCACTTTGCATGTAAGTTAATTCCACCTAGTTGAAGGTGTGTGCAAAGTATTGTGCCCATCGGATATGCTTTGCATTGTCGATCAAGCATAACACACTGTTTTTGCCTTAGTGTCATGCACAACCATATAAAAACACGGCCATAGGTGTGTTATTCAAATAAATACTTATCAGATGGGGCCTCCACTTTGCACGCAAGTCCGTTTTAACTATGTTGAGGTGCGTGCAAAGTATTGTCACCATCGGATATGATTTACATGGTCGATCACGCATTATACACCGTTTTTTCCCTAGTGGTATGCACATTCGCAAAAAAACACGCCCTTAGGTATGTTATCTGACCAAGTACTTATCGGATGGGTGTGCCTCTTTGACAACATTTTAATACAACCTAAGTTGATGTATAGGTAAAGTATTATGCCCATCGGATATGCTTTGCATGGTCGATCGAGCATTAAATTCCATTTTTGCCTTAGTGCCATGCACATCCGTAAAAAAACACGCTGCTAGGTGTGTTATCCGATCAAGCACTTATGCGATGGGAATGCCACTTTGCATGTAAGTCAATTCCACTTAGTTGAAGGTGTGTGCAAAGTATCGTGCCCATCGGATATGCTTTGCATGGTCGATCGAGCATTAAATTCCATTTTTGCCTTAGTGCCATGCACATCCGTAAAAAAACACGCTGCTAGGTGTGTTATCCGATCAACACTTATGCGATGGGAATGCCACTTTGCATGTAAGTCAATTCCACTTAGTTGAAGGTGTGTGCAAAGTATCGTGCCCATCGGATATGCTTTGCATGGTCGATCGAGCATTAAATTCAATTTTTGCCTTAGTGCCATGCACATCCGTAAAAAAACACGCTGCTAGGTGTGTTATCTGATCAAGCACTTATGCGATGGGAATGCCACTTTGCATGTAAGTCAATTACACTTAGTTGAAGGTGTGTGCAAAGTATCGTGCCCATCGGATATGCTTTGCATGGTCGATCGAGCATTAAATTCCATTTTTGCCTTAGTGCCATGCACATCCGTAAAAAAACACGCTGCTAGGTGTGTTATCTGATCAAGCACTTATGCGATGGGCGTGCCACTTTGCATGTAAGTCAATTCCACCTAGTTAAAGGTATGTGCAAAGTATTGTGCCCATCGGATATGCTTTGCATTGTCGATCGAGCATAACACACTGTTTTTGCCTTAGTGTCATGCACAACCATATAAAAACACGGCCATAGGTGTGTTATTCAAATGAATACTTATCAGATGGGGCCTCCACTTTGCACGCAAGTCCATTTTAACTACTTTGAGGTGCGTGCAAAGTATTGTCACCATCGGATATGATTTGCATGGTCGATCACGCATTATACATCATTTTTTCCCTAATGACATGCACATTCACAAAAAAACACGCCATTAGGTGTGTTATCTGACCAAGTACTTATCGGATGGGTGTGCCTCATTGAGAACATTTCAATACCACCTAGGTTGAGGCGTACGAAAAGTTTTGTGCCCATCGGATATCCTTTGCATGGTCTATCGAGCATTAAATTCTATTTTTACTCTAGTGTCATGCACATCCGTCAAAAAACACGTTTCTAGGTATGTTATAGGATCAAGCACTTATGGGACGGGCATGCCACTTTGCATGTAAGTCGATTCTACCTAGTTGAAGGTGTGTGCAAAGTATTGTGCCCATCGGATATGATTTGCATTGTCGATCAAGCATAAAACACCGTTTTTATCTTAGTGTCATGCACATTCGTAAAAAAACGCAGTCCTAGATGTGTTAATCAAACTAGTACTTATCGGATGGGGGCTCTAGTTTGCACGCAAGTCCGTTTCAACTAGTTTGAGGTGTGTGCAAAGTATTGTCACCTTCGGATATGATTTGCATGGTTGATCAAGCATAACACACCGTTTTTGCCTTAGTGTCATGCACAATCATATAAAAACACGGCCATAGGTGTGTTATTCAAATAAGTACTTATCAGATGGGGGCTCCACTTTGAACGCAAGTCCGTTTTAAGTACATTGAGGTGCGTGCAAAGTATTGTCACCATCGGATATGATTTGCATGGTCGATCACGCATTATACACCATTTTTTCCCTAGTGGTATGCACATCTGCAAAAAAACACGCCCTTGGGTATGTTATCTGACCAAGTACTTATCGGATGGATGTGCCTCTTTGACAACATTTTAATAACAATTAGGTTGAGGTATAGGAAAAGTATTATGCCCATCGGATATGCTTTGCATGGTCGATCGAGCATTAAATACCATTTTTGCCTTAGTGCCATGCACATCCGTAAAAAAACACGCTGCTAGGTGTGTTATCCGATCAAGCACTTATGCGATGGGAATGCCACTTTGCATGTAAGTAAATTCCACCTAGTTGAAGGTGTGTGCAAAGTATCGTGCCCATCGGATATGCTTTGCATGGTCGATCGAGCATTAAATTTCATTTTTGCCTTAGTGCCATGCACATTCGTAAAAAAACACACTGCTAGGTGTGTTATCTGATCAAGCACTTATGCGATGGGCGTGCCACTTTGCATGTAAGTCAATTACACCTAGTTGAAGGTGTGTGCAAAGTATCGTGCCCATCGGATATGCTTTGCATTGTCGATCAAGCATAACACACCGTTTTTGCCTTAGTGTCATGCACAACCATATAAAAACACGGCCATAGGTGTGTTATTCAAATAAATATTTATCATATGGGGGCTCCACTTTGCACGCAAGTCCGTTTTAACTACGTTGAGGTGCGTGCAAAGTATTGTCACCATCGGATATGATTTGCATGGTCGATCACGCATTATACATCATTTTTTTCCTAATGACATGCACATTCACAAAAAAACACGCCATTAGGTGTGTTATCTGACCAAGTACTTATCGGATGGGTGTGCCTCATTGAGAACATTTCAATACCACCTAGGTTGAGGCGTACAAAAAGTTTTGTGCCCATCGGATATGCTTTGCATGGTCTATCGAGCATTAAATACTATTTTTACTCTAGTGTCATGCACATCCGTCAAAAAACACGTTTCTAGGTATGTTATAGGATCAAGCACTTATGGGATGGGCATGCCACTTTGCATGTAAGTCGATTCTACCTAGTTGAAGGTGTGTGCAAAGTATTGTGCCCATCGGATATGCTTTGCATTGTCGATCAAGCATAAAACACCATTATTGCCTTAGTGTCCATGCATAATCGTCAAAAAACACGATCGTAGGTGTATTTTTCGAACAAGTACTTATCGGATGGGGATGCCACTTTGCACACAAGTCAATACTGCCTAGGTTGAGGAACGTGTAAAGTCTTGTGTCCATTGGATATGCTTTGCATAGTCTGTCTCACATGATACACCATTTTGTTCCTAGTGTTATGCACAATCGTCATAAAATACATAGGAGGTGTGTTATCCGAACAAGTACTTATGAGATGGGTGCACCACTTTGTATGCAAGTCAATAAGACCTAGGTTGAGGAGTGTACAAAGTTTTATGCCCATTGGAGAAATGTAGATGCGATAATATTAGAAAATTCTCGGTATATGTATATGTGTGTGTGTGTGTGGCAAACAATTTTGGCACAAAGTAAACACCTAGTGCACAAATTATGCACTTCATACCTTGAGTAAATAAGCTTGTTGATGAGGATAAATATACCCTTGAATAAAAGCACAGTTGTTGTATGACCACAATAGGATCGCTTTGACACCTGTGATTTTGCCCATATGTAAGTTTACAAATAGTATAAAAAATCATGTAATAATATATTAATAGTTTGCAAATGTGTATAGCAAGTGAGTAATGGGAAGTGGAAGTGGGAATGAGGAGGGAGGAGTGGAATAGGATAGGGAGTAATGGGAAGTGGAAGTGAGAGTGGGGAGGGAAGAATGGAATGGGAGAGGGGAAGGTAATAGGGGAGTAGGCTAATAAGGGAGTGAAATGAGTGAGGAAGTTAATAGGGGATGAAAAAGAGGAGGGTGAGATGGGGAAATATGGGATTTTGGAAAATGGGACGTGGTGGAAATGTGGGATGGGAGTGGTGGCAATGGGGAGGAAGAAGAAATGGATGGATGGGAGGGAGAGGGGGAGTAATGGGAGCCAATGGGAGAGGAGATAAATGAAAAGCCAATAGGAGAGAGGGGAGGAATGGAAAGCCAATAGGAGAGGAGGAGGAAAACCTAATTTTTCTTATATATAGTCTTCCTTCATTCATTCTTTCTCCCCTCATTTCATTCAAGCAAGAAAGCAAGGACGATCAAGAGAGCAAGGAAGGAAGAGCAAGAAAGCAAGAAAGAGCAAACTTACAAACTGTTTCCAGGTACTTGCAAACTTTTTTTTCTAGTTTCTTTTTTAAAATTTGAAGAGAGAGAAATTAGAGAGAGAAAGGTTCAGGGGAGGGGAGGGAGGAGGAAGGGAGGGGAGGAAGAGGGTGGGACGGGAGGGAGGAGGAAGGGAGGGGAAGAAGGGGCGAAGAGGGAGG